>NW_024385831.1:0-21510 GCF_016835505.1 Polypterus senegalus
TTTTTTTTTCCCCCCTTTTGGCCAAAACCGGGGACCCAGAACGGGGTTTTTCCGGGCTCCCCCCCCAAAGGGGAAAACCCCCCTTTTTAAAAAATTTTTTTAAAAAAAAAACCCCCCGGGGTTTAATTGGAATTGGAGGTTGGCTGATCCCCCCACGGTTCTGGTCCTTTTTAACGGCCAGGTCGGGGGGTCGCTGGTCCCTCGTGGCATTGGAGCTTGCTGGTCCATCCCGAGACACACCATTATCTGTTTTCTTTTACTAGAAAGAAGCAAAACATGGATTCTGCAACAACAAAACATACCGCTAAAGCAGAGACCGGTGTCATCATTATAGAAGATAACCAGTCGGTAGAACATGAACCAGAGAAATCTAAACAGGTAATTTGGATCTATGCCTGTCTAAAAACGTTCTTGGGCTTATAGACCTAGCTTATTTATGCTCCAAAGGGGTAGAAAGGCTAGACTTGTGTCCTGTGTCTGTGCTATGCTAAAATGTGTAATCTCCCTGTTTTCTTAAATCTGTCAAGAGAAAGGTGCAGGATGATGTTCTGTCGGTGTTTGAGCAGGGAGAGATACCCGTTGATGCTTATGCACAACTGATTCAGCCTGTGAGGACCATCTTTTAGTGGTCGGCTCTGTTCCAAACAGAGAAAATAGGCTTGCATAATTTGGTGAAATACAAATATATTAAACATGTGCTGAATTAAACACTTTTATTTAGGGGTATTATTGGTTCACTGATAGGTTTGGACCTGGTTTGCAATTAGATTGTGTTCTCATACTTGTATACAATTGTGTTTTTGTTTCTTTTCAAATGGGTTACTGATCTCATTCACACAAGCTTGTTTGTATAATTTTCCTAAGCAGTTTCATACTGTAATTTACCCAAAGTCTCTTTTGACAAATTTATGAACAGAATGCTCAAGGAATCTTTTCAATGAAGTTTGCAACATACAGTACAAAACATTATTGTCTAGGAGTGCATTACACCAACATAAACATTTATGATGCCCACATCATATACTGTATGTATCAGTGAATATTTTCCTGCTGTTTCTCCTGCTTTATTCATACATGTAAAAAATATATATATATATATAGCACACAGTGTGTAACTCTGAAAGCAAAGACTACGTGTTAATTGCTATGTTTGGAATTTTGCTTCAATAAACTTGTTGTTTTAAGATACTTTGATATCCTTTTTTTCTCTCCCTTTATGTATCCTGTTATAACAGATGGGTTGGGTTAGATCATGAGGTAAAGGATGCAAACTGTGTGTGTCCTTGAAATATACAATAAAGTTATTGTTTTTAAGACACCTTGGTGTTTACTTTATGATTTGCTTTATAAAGGGTATGGTTTGGAAGGTGGCTGAGGTAATGGGATGCCCATGGTGTGTTTGGGCTGCACTGCCAGTTTCCTTGGGTGTGTAATAGATTCTCTCTCTGAAACCTTCTGGTACATCCTGTCTCTGGGTCTGTCACTTCATACTCTCTTGTTTCCTCATTCATTAGTGTAAATGGTGCTTCCTGGGTGATGGAATTGAACATTTGTGGGTAAGTCAGTTCCACCAGTGCCACTTTCCAGTCTCTGGGCTGTTTTATTGTCTTGGCTACCTGAATGGTTAATGATGCTGTTGTGTTGGGAAAAGTTCTGGCCGATGAATTACTCAGCAGTGTTATATAAAATGCACTTCTGACTTTAGACATTTTTTCTTGGTTTCTCAACTCCTTGTCTTTCACTTCTGAAGTCTTGACCCAACTGTTAAATTTCTTGTCCCAACCAAGCCATTTTGCCAACACATGCTTGTTTCTACCACGCCTGCCCGTGAGTGGTTAGAATTTTCTGGATGCGGTATACACCTGGTTAGCATCGGGGCTTTATTTTTTTGTAACTCTTCTGCATAAAATCTCTCTTTAATTTCATCACCTGGGTAACCTTAGTTTATAGACAGGTTTGATTCATTTTAAAAGAGTCAACGATAATAAATATCTCATCTATAAACCACTGCTCATAGCCTTTTCGAATACACTTTTTAATTTTGAAACTCGGACATGATCACCTATTTTCAAAGTGCACGGAGTAGATTTTCTTTGCCGGCCCTACCATAGATTGTTTTCCAAACACTCGGGGCATTTTCAGGAGTCACATCTACAGGTCTTGTTTTAATCGTGGTGTGTAAACTGTGGTTATAACTCTGCAGAACGTCTGACGGACATCTATATACCGAAAAGTATTGGCATATGTAAAATATTTCCACATTTTGGATTTTAAGGTGCTTTTGAACCGTTTTACTATGCTGGCCTTTACATCGCTGTTCGTGACAAATGTACAAATGTACAATATTGTTCTGTCTTAGAAGTTTTTGTACCAATGTGTTATAAATTTTTGCCTTGGCCTGTATGTAGCTTTTAGGAACTCGACTCTGTCTAAAGATCAAACTAAAACCCAGAGAAACTGTCTTGGCCTTTTATTTACACAGCCCAAGCATATTTTGAGAGCACATTGATACAAGTGAGGATAAATTTTATATCCATCATTGAATTTTGAGTAATAAGACATCTCTGCTAAATCTACTTGCTACTGGTAATTGATCATTGAAACAATTGTTCTGTTTCTCTTGAACCTCAGCTGTGCTTGTTTGTGCATACTGTAAGTGTATTGTTCACTCATCCATTCCAACACGTTTTTGCTTGACATTTCTTTTCTTTTTTTCCCCCATAGAGTGACGATGGCCAGTGACGTATTTAAGCACAGTGTGAAAGATTGTTCAACTTCAAGGCGGAAGTCTCAAGACCTGTGTATTTTCTCAAACACTTGTCAGCCATCGCAGTCACAGAGCCGGATTGATTTTAATGAAGCATTATGTAAAGTCTGTTGTAGCTTACGTGTTCTGCACCTGTGTAAGATGTATTAACTGGGTCTTGTTTAGCATGCCGTTTGGGTTCGAATCTCAGGATGGGCACACTTGTCTTTTACTAGAATGTGATCCTGAGGAAATACACCCTTGTGTTTCCAGCATCTGTCGACAGATCAGTATTTAAAGATTAATACACACGGTGTTTTATTTGGTTAAAGCCTTGTGTGGCTTAAGAATTGTGAAACCGAGTAAAATTCATACTAAACTGTCTGAAGCAGTTTGTTGCTGAAGTAAACACTTTCGCTTATACAAAAGACCATGCAACAAAGTCCAAGATTCGGACAGCAGCTTTTGAACTTGTCTCTAATCACCATTACTGTTATTTTTTAAAACCAACATTAATTTACAGAAACCTAAGCAAATTGCATTATCCATGCTAAACAAGATCTGTTTGAGTTATATTTTCTGTCGGCTAACTGTTTGTGTTTTGTTTCTGTTGTCAGAGGAACCAAGACTCGGCAGCTAGAACAAGGAAAACCAGGTCCCTGCCCAGCGTGACACGTAATGCAACCTATAGAAGGTTTTCTCCTTTTATTATATCTAATAAAGATTCATTATGACCATATTGGTCGCTCAGTCATTTGGGCTTATGTGTTTAGCTCTGTTGAACATTTAGTGGAAAAATGTATGGAATGTCAAGAGAAAAAATGCATACCAGATGGACACATTTTGTAATATAACCAATTATTGCATATAGACATAGCTTATTTATGCTCAAAAGGGCTAGAAAAGATAGATTTGTGTCCTGTGTGCGTGCTTTGTTAAAAATGTACAATCTCCCTTGTTTTCGTAAAGCTATCAAGATTGATGTGGATGATGTTATAGCTGAATTTGAGCAGGGAGAGAGACCCATTGATGGATATGCAAAACTGATTCAGCCTGTGAAGACCAGCTTTATGTGGTCGGCTCTGTTCCAAACAGAAAATAGGTTTGCATAATTTAGTGAAATATAAATATATAAAGTATATTTGCTGGCTTAAACATTTTTATTTTAGGTGTATTACCGACTCACTGTTGGACCAGGTTTTGAATTTTCATTTTCGCACCCCTATATGTATACATTTTCTTGTGTTTTTTTTTCTTTTCAAGTGAATTGCAAATCTTTATACAATTAAGCTTGTGTGATTATTTTACGGCTGTTTCTCCTGCTTTTAGTCATAGTTTAAACAATTTTAATGTATAGCAAACAATTTGTAACTCAAAGTGAAGACCAGATCTTATTTTGCTATGTTTGGAATTTTGCTTCAATAAAATTTGTTGTTTTTAAGACACTTTGGCATCTTTTTTTGAATCATTGAATAAAACTTGTTGTTTTAAATCACTTTTGGTATCTGAAATATGCCTTGCTTTATAAAGGGCATGGTTTTACAAGGTGGGCAAGGTAACGGGATGCTCAAGAGGTGTTTTGGGCTGTACTGCCAGGTTCCTTGGGTGTGTCATAGACTCTCTCTAAAACCTTTTTCCTTGTACATCCACTCTGAAAGTTATTGTTTTAAACACTTGGGCATCTACCATATGCCTTGCTTTATAAAGGGCATGGTTTTTACATGGTGGGCAAAGTAACGCTATACCCATGGGTGTGTTTGGGACGCACTGCCAGGTTTTTTTCCCTGGATGTGTCCTAGATTCTCTCTTAAACCTTTCCTTGTACATCCACTCTGAAAGTTATTGTTTTAAACACTTGGTATCATATGCCTTGCTTTATAAAGGGCATGGTTTTACAAGGTGGGTGAGGTAACGGGATGCTCAAGGGGTGTTTTGGGCTGTACTGCCAGGTTCCTTGGGTGTGTCATAGATTCTCTCTAAAGTTTTCTTGTACATCCTCTCCGGGATCTGTCAATCACGCTCTCTGTACTCTCTGTACACACAGCGAGCGCAAGCAGATAGGAGCAGGATGTCTGCTCCGCCCCGATGACTTACCTTTTATGACACCTTACAGGCTCCCAAAGGTCCGTCTCGGATCACAAAGATGATCAGCCCCCAGTTTTAGCATCAAGGCTAAGATCGGACCATTTTCCTTGCGACGACTGACAAAAGGTCCGATGCGGTCAAACAGCGCACCAACAACAGGCAGAGATCAGACCCGGGGAAATGCACCATTAACAGGTGGCATATGGTGGGTACCGGAAATGCCAGGGGCGGACATACACCTGTCAAAATCTGATGATGTATAATAGTGACGCTCCTATACTACTAACAGGCTATTTGTATCTTTCATCCATACGCTGCATCATCAATAAATTCATTCCATTTCTTAGAGCTTTCCGTGAATATCGCTTTCTGTTTCTTAAGCGCCTCCTTCCTTACTAAACGCAGATAGTAGCCTTTCTATGCAACTCCTCTATCTCTCTATCCTCGCCAAATTTTTTAAGTCTTTCTCCATCTATCCATCCATCCTCTTCCGCTTATCCGGGTCGAGATTACAGGGGGCAGCAGCTTAAGCAGAGAGGCCCAGACTTCCTCTCCCCAGCCACTTCTTCCAGCTCTTCTGGGAGAATCCCACTGCGTTCCCAGGCCAGCCAGGAGACATAGTCCCTCCAGCGTGTCCTGGGTCTTCCCTGGGGCCTCCTCCCTGTTGGACATGCCCGAACACCTCACCAGGCAGGCGCCCAGGAGGCATCCTGATCAGATGCCCGAGCCACCTCATCCTGACTCCTCTTGATGCCGGGAGAGTAGTGGCTCTACTCTGAGCCCCTCCCGGATGACTGAGCTTCTCACCCCTATCTTTAAGGGAAAGCCCAGACACCCCTGCGGAGGAAACTCATTTCAGCCGCTTGTATTAAGATCCAATCTGATCGTCACTACCCATAGCTCATGACCATAGGTGAGGGTAGGAAACATAGATCGACTGGTAAATTGAGAGCTTTGCCTTACGTCTCAGCTTTTTTCACCCACGACAGACCGATGCAGAGCCCTGATCACTGCGGATGCCGCACCGATCCCCTGTCAATCTCACGGTCCATTCTTCCCTCACTTTCGTGAACAAGACCCCGAGATACTTGAACTCCTCCACTTGGAGCAGGAACTCTCCCCCAACCCTGAGAGGGCACTCCACCCTTTTCCAGCTGAGGACCATGGTCTCGGATTTGGAGGTGCTGCTCCTTATCCCAGCAGCTTCACACACAGCTCGAGAACGCTCCAGAGAGAGCTGAAGATCATGGCCTGATGAAGCTAACAGGACAACATCATCTGCAAAAGCAGTGACCCAATCCTGGAGTCCACCAAACCGACCCCTTCAGCACCCTGGCTGCGCTTAGAAATTCTGTCCATAAAAGTTATGAACAATATCGGTGACAAAGGGCAGCCCTGGTGAGTCCAACTCTCACTGGAAGCGGGCTCGACATACTGCGGACCAAGCTCTGACACCGGTTGTACAGAGACCGAACAGCTCTTATCAGGGGGTCCAGTACCCCATACTCCCGGAGCACCCCCACAGGATTCCCCGAGGGACACGGTCAACGCCTTTTCCAAGTCCACAAAACACATGTAGACTGGTTGGGCAAACTCCCATGCACCCTCAGGATTCTGCTAAGGGTGTAGAGCTGGTCCACTGTTCAGCGACCAGGACGAAAACCACACTGTTCCTCCTGAATCCGAGGTTAAGACTATCCGACGGACCCTCCTCTCCAGAACCCCCAATAGACTTTTCCAGGGAGGCTGAGGAGTGTGATCCCTCTGTGGTTGAGCACACACCCTCCGGTCCCCTTTTAAAGAGGGGACCACCACCCCGTCTGCCAATCCAGAGGCACTGTCCCCGATGTCCAAGTGATGTTGCAGACACGTGTCAACCAAGACAGTCCTACAACATCCAGAGCCTTGAAGAACTCCGGGCATATCTCATCCACCCCGGGGCCCTGCCACCAAGGAGTTTTTTGACCACCTCGTTGACCTCAGTCCCAGAGATGGGAGAGCCCACCTCAGAGTCCCCAGGCTCTGCTTCCTCGATTGGAAGGCATGTTAGTGGGATTGAGGTCTTCAAGATACTCCCACCGACCCACAACGTCCTGAGTCGGGACAGCAGTGCACCATCCCCACCATATCACTGTGTTGACACTGCACTGCCCTCCTGAGAGCGCGGACGGACGGACCAGAATCTCCTGAAAGCCGTCCAAAAGTCATTCTCCATGGCCTCTCCAAACTCCTCCCATGCCCGAAGCTTTTGCCTCAGCAACCACTGAAGCCGCATTCCGCTTGGCCTGCGGTACCTATCAGCTGCCTCCAGAGACCCTACAGGACAAAAAGGTCCTATAGGACTCTTTCTTCAGCTTGACGGCATCCCTCACGCCCGGTGTCCAGCAACGGGTTGGGGATTACCGCCCACGACAGGCACTCACCACATTACGGCCACAGCTCTGGTCAGCCGCCTCAACAATAGAGGCCGCGGAACATGGCCCATTGGATTCAACGTCCCCCACCTCCCTCGGGACGCGGTGAGGATTCTGCGAAGGTGGGAGTTGAAGCTACTTCTGACAGGGGACTCTGCCAGCCATTCCCAGCAGACCCTCACAACTGCGCTTGGGCCTACCAGGTCTGACCGGCATCTTCCCCACCATCCAGTCAACTCACCACCAGGGTGGTGATCCAGTTGACAGCTCCACCCCTCTCTTCACCCGAGTGTCCAAGACATATGGCCGTAAGTCGGCCCACACCACAAAGTCGCATCATCGAACTGAGGCCTAGGGGTGTCCTGGTGCCAAATGCACATATGAACACCCTTATGCTTGAACATGCTGTTCATTACTGAACAATGGGGCCATTCCTCCCAATCATGCACTTTCAGGTCTCACTGTCATTGCCCACGTGAGCATTGAAGTCACCCAGCAGTCGACAGAGTCCCTCTGAAGATGCACGCCTCTAGCACCCTCTCCAGAAACTCCAAAAGGGTGGATGCTCCAAACTGCTGTGCGTCACATACGCTGAAACAACAGTCAGGACCCTTCCCCCCCACCCGAAGGCGGAGGGAGACCACCCTCTCGTCCACTGGGGTAAACCCCAACACACAGGCTCCAAGTCGGGGGGCAATAAGTATGCCCACACCTGCTCGGCGCCTCTTACCGGGGGCAACTCCAGAGTGGTAGAAAGTCCAGCCTCTCTCAAGAAGATTGGTTCCAGAGTCCAAGCTGTGCGTCGAGGTGAGTCCGACTATATCTAGCCGGAACCTCTAGGCCTCACGCACTAGCTCAGGCTCCTTCCCCTTCAGAGAGGTGACATTCCACGTCCCAAGAGCAAGTTTCTGTAGCCGAGGATCAGACCGTCAAGGTCTCCACCTTCGGCCACCACCCAACTCACACTGCACCCAACATCCTTGACCCCTCCCATAGGTGGTGAGCCCATGGGAAGGAGAACCCACGTTACCTCTTCGGGCTGTGCCCGGCCGAGCCCCATGGGTGCAGGCCCGGCCACCAAGCTCGCCATCGAGCCCCATCTCCAGGCCTGGCTCCAGAAGGCGGCCCCGGTGACTTGTGTCCGAGCAAGGGAAAACGTTGTCCAAAGTTTTTGCTCTTCATTGGAGGTTTGTTGAAACGCTCTTTTTCTCATACCTCACCTAGGACCAGTTTGCCTTGGGTGACCCTACCAGGGGCATAACACCCCGGACAACATAGCTCCTAGGATCATTGGGACACGCATGAACCCTTTTACCACGATACAGTAGCGGTTCAAGGAGGGTTAAGTCTGCTACTATTAAATAATTTCCTGGAATGCCTTTAAGACTTTCAATTGCAGTTATAAGCACAGAAAGCTTATCTTTCCTCCTCGACTTATGTGACCTTTAAGATTTTAGAATTAGAATTAGAACAATCTAGACGAGAACAGGCCATTCAGCCCAACACAGCTCGCCAGTCCTATCCACTTGTTTCCTCCAAGAAAACATCAAGTCGAGTTTTGAAAGTCCCTAACGTCTTACTGTCTACCACACTACTTGGTAGCTTATTCCAAGTGTCTATCGCTTCTTTGTGTAAAGAAAACTTCCTAATGTTTGTGCGAAGTTTACCCATAACAAGTTTCCAACTGTGTCCCCGTGTTCTTGATGAACTCATTTTAAAATACAAGTCTCGATCCACTGTACTAATTCCCTTCATAATTTTAAACACTTCAAGCATGTCACCTCTTAACCTTCTTTTGCTTAAACTGTAAAGGCTCAGCTCTTTTAATCTTTCCTCATAACTCAACCCCTGTAGACCCTGAATCAGCCTAGTCAGCTCTTCTCTGGACCTTTTCTAGTGCTGCTATGTCCTTTTTTGTAGCCTGGAGACCAAAACTGCACACAGTACTCAAGATGAGGACCCAACAGGGCATTATAAAGGTTGAGCATAACCTCCTTTGGACTTGTACTCCACAGATGTGCTATATAACCTAACATTCTGTTAGCCTTCTTAATGGCTTCTGAACACTGTTTGGAAGTTGATAGCTTGGAGTCCACTATGACTTCTAAATCCTTCTCATAAGGTGTACTCTCGATTTTCCGACCGCCCATTGTGTATTCAAACCTAATCTCAATTACATTTCTGACTTGAGTCTGTTCTCAAATCCTCCCGATTTCACTTGAGCTGTGCTTAGATGTTTCCTGACAGCAATTTCATCACAATCGGGCGTTCCCAAAAAACCCGTTACTTCCTTGTAACAAGGCTTCAAGACTCGGAAAACCAAAACGATCATCCAAAATTTTTTTTTAAATATCACGTCTCAAAATCTTTAAGGTATGGGCTTGCTTTCTTTTTACAATACCCGAATGGTAAAAAAGGCACTCCTCAAAAACCAGTTTTTTTTCTTGTTGACAAGTTCGGGGGGTACCCCCCAGGTGGTGTTTCCCAGTTCAAGTTCCGGGCCTTTCCCAGAGGGCGGTTTTCTGCAAAAATTTGGCTCTTTTTCCCAAAGTTCAAAGTTCGCGTCTAACCAAAATGGTATTCAACAAATCCCCGGCAGAAATGATTCCACAGACAAAAAAATTTCTTTTAAAAGTTTAGTTAAGTTTCAAAAAAAAACTTCACACAAAAAAAATTAAAAAAAAAAGGAAAAGGGAAAAAAGCCCAGTTTAAGCAATTTTTAAATCTCAAATCATTACTATTTACAACATTCGAAAAAAAACGGTCGAAAACATATACCCCATCTCGGGTGAAAAGGGGTTTTAAGTTCTCTTCCTGGGCCCTTTCTAAACACAACCTGAGCTTATGATCACCAGTTTCTCAGTTATGAAAAGAAGGTTCTATCTCTTTGAACATAATTCTATTCAAATTTAAAAGAAAACAAAATTTGAGTTTAACTAAAAATTTTAAACTTTCAAAGATTCCTTACACTTCCAAGCTTTTTTTTCTATTTCAAAACACAATAAATTAAAAATTTTTTAGATAGTTAATCATAACTTCTTTTTTTGGAGTTAAAACACCCCTATCAAGTTCCCCAAAAAAGTAAAAGGGAATGGCATGCCTTTTCAATTTTTTCTGGGGGGCCAATATATAATTTTAAAAAACCTGGACTTTGGGTACAAATAGATGAACATACACAGGCTTGGCCCAATGAAATAAAACCCAAAGTCTTCTTTATATTCCTTCTTTCTCCCTCAATAAGTAAATCCCCCAATAACTAACAAAATTGTACTTACCCCCAAAATGGAACCTTAACTGTGAGGGGAAAAGGGAAAAAGGGCTTGAGAAAGGGGGCTATTCGAATCCCGGGTTGTGGCAGGTGCAGATTCCTCATTTTCGCAGACCACCCATGGGTCGTCCTATGGAGGAAGACCTTGTTGGCTCCACCCCCTTTAATGTCGTTGGGCCCGACCCTTTGGCTGAAGAACCTTCTGAGCAGACCCCTCTGACTTCACCCCCTTTTTTTTCTTTAAAAACCCTCCCTTTTTCCTTATTCCCTCAGTTCTTTTTTTGGACCCCGTTTTGTCACATCGTGCATTTTTTCAAATTTCAGGGCCTTTGGGACTGTCCCAAACCTTTAGGGCCTTTGTGGTGTTTGTAACAAATCAATGTGGGTTTTTTAAGATAGAAAAACATATGAGCACCTCTGCATGGGGAACCAATTTTCCACCCCCCCAAGTATTATTTTTTAATGTCTGGAAAATATTCGGGGTAAAATCACTTAGAGATCTGTACACAGACAACGTCTTTGAATGATTAAATTCAAGTTTAACTTTCAGCAACATTTTCTTTCACTATATTTAAATTAGAAACTTTGTTTAAAAAAAACCTACCAACTCCCCCCTCCTTTTTCCCGAAAAATATTCATTAGTCTTGAGGAAAAGCGCATCTCCGTAATATATAAAAAATTTTTAAAGTCCCTCTGGGTTTCAAAAATCCCAGGGACAGTGGGAAAAAGGGTACACTCAGCATCTCAGAAAGGTAGAAGTAGCAATGCACAGAAGTCACTTGGAAACCCCTTTTAAAAACAACTTTTAACTTAAAATTTTATATCAACACATCTGTCTTTTTTAAAAATTTTCCCGAATGTTTAATCAAAATCCAACCTGCACCAAAAATTTAAAATCATTTTTACACCAATCTTTTTTTTCTAAACCTTGTTTTCCCCCCTAATTTAACGCTGTTTTGATGTACTTTAGATGGGCTTAAATGGGAAGGACATACAATCTTAATTACCTTTACTACATATTGGCACATGGGGGTTTCTTGCTCCTAAAAAATCTAACTCACATATTTTAAGTTGGGGGGTAAATTGATATATATTATCTGGGTTGGGAAAAATCAAATTCTCCTTTGAAATCTGTACAAAACTTTTAAAAAAATGGGGGTTAATCAATGACATTTTAAAATAAACATTTAAATTGAGGGGAACAGATTCTGTCCCCCCTTTTTCTATTTACTTTTATTCATTTATTAATTTATCTATTTATTTTTTTTACCAGTTTAAAGTTTTACTCTTTGGCCTGGCTCTCTTTCTCCGTTTGGGGGGTTGTTTTTTTTCAAACCCAGTTTTGTTAAATTTGCGTATGAAATTTATTTGATTTTAACAAAATCAATAAAAATTTTAAAAAAAAAAATATTTAAAAATTAAATATATATGTACAATTCAAAAACCCTATAATTCATTAATTTAAAATTAAATTATAAAAACGGGGCACACTTCAAATTATGGTCTTGGTTTCAAACTTTCCAAGAAAACAATTTGCATTTTATTATTGGGAATATTTGTATTTTTTTTGTTTCAAAGTTACAGTTACCAAAAAATTAAAAAAAGCCGGGGAAATAATTAAGAAAAATTCCTTTTTTAAAATTTTGTTTCTTTCAAAGAAAACATTACACAAAAGGGAAAATTAAAATAGCAGAAAAGGAAAACGTTAATGTTAAGAAAAGTTCAGCTATAAGCTTAATCTTGTTACATCTCAAATCGTTACTATTTACTTAACATTTCTGAACCATTTCAAAACGGTCAGAAAACTGTACGCTTATTCCATTTCTGAGTTGAAAATGGGTCTTTCAAGTCCTTTACTGGGACCTATTCTAAACACAACTGAGCTTATCACACTGTTTCTCAGTTATACCAAGAAGGTTCTATCTCTTACTAACATATAGGAAAAGACTATACCATAAGCTATGACTATGGAAGAAATTTATATTCTAATATTAACTCAAAACTTAACTTTCTAAAATTGGATCTTACAAGGTATATATTTATTTTTTCAATATAATTTACACAATAAAAATGACTTTATGTTTTGCTTTCAAATATTTTGAAAACCATTACTTGATGATTGCTCATACAAGAATCTGAGTTTCACAAGTAATAATCATTACATTCTCTGTACCACTCTTATTCTGTTCTCAGGACAAGTAAAGCAATTCAGAAATGGAGCAAATTGATTTATAGATATCTGTTGAAAACTGTAATGATTAATGTTTACAAGGCTCACCATTTAAAGAATTAAGTTAAGAAAACATGCAAGAATTGTGAAATGTGTTTCAGAAGGAAGTTCTAATGTAAACTGTTTCCAAGATGGTGGATCTTCCAGGTTTATGTTCTTCTGGCAGGAAGAGATGGGTCTAGGGCGGACGGGCACCAGAGTTGACATCAGAGTGATTCAGCCATCAATCATTTTGGGCCTCATACATAACACCATGCATAGAACTCACACTATAAGATGGCGAAGCAAAAAGTGGAAATGTTCATCACAAAAACAGATGCATAAATATGTGGAATGCCAACTTCCATGTTCTCCGCTACATAAATCCCAGTCAGCGTGAAAAGTAAAACACATGCACGCATTCAGCTATCCTGCCCCAACTCCACCCTAGAAATTACGCACTATGAATATGCAAATAAATTACATAGCCTTAAACTCAGCCTTCTGTGAAAAGGCAATGGCAAAAGGACGGGAAAAGAAGACTTTCAGCTAATACCAAGGGGAGACAAGGAAAACGCTATCATTTGTTGATTTAAACAGTGGTATAAACAAAAAGAAGTTGATCGAGTGACATAGAGTGTCGGAGAAACTTGAAAGCTAAGTTCACAAAGTCACCGTGGAAAAGCGAGTCATAGCTCACCATCTGAGTGTCAAATGAAAGTTTATTAGGGTACAGAGAAAAAATAGGCACATATTGGGAAAAACACAAAATGTCTATTTTAATCTCGAAATTTCCACTTTAATCACATAGTTTATTTGTCATTAAAGTAGAACATCATAAACTTCATCTTAAAATCGTTTACTAGTTTCTCAAATCCCATCAGAATTAAAGTAGCACGTTAAATTCTTTGTGTTTCTATTTGCTCTTCTATGTGTGTATGTGTGTGAATCACTGCTTCCGGCTTTTCTTCCTCCGACAGGACACAGAATCCATTACATTTGTAATTATTACAGCTCTCTGAAATTAAAATACTAAGATGTATACTTGATATCATTTTTGATGATAGGAGTTAAATCATGTTATTAAACATGGGAACACAGTGGTGCAGTGATTGTTCATGCCTCACATCAGGATGCTTGTGCGCTGTGCGCAACCTTCGCGAAATAATTTATTGCTGCAGTACTGTCTCTTTCCAAACGTATCTAACCCCCAATTCCTGTCCTTACTTTTCTTTCTCCAAATACCATATCACCACACAATCAGCTCTGTAACAGACGTTAAGCCATCTGAAAGCTTAGAACGTGATTCTTCAAAACTTCTAAGGAACATTGAAATATCTTCATAGCACATTTTAATTATTCTATCCATCTATCCTTCCCTTGTCGCGCCAGAGCCAGCAAGAATACAGCACTAGGCAGGAACAATCCGTGAACGAGCGCCAGCTCTCACTAGCGCCTGCACACTGTGTCCTCACATGTTTAATTATTAACAATACAGATTTTTTGATGATATTGTCATTATATGTAAATCCGCTTATAAAGTGGCTCAGGTTATGCAATATTTAACTGAACTCAAAAGCGTCTCCATATGTAAGCAGTCCAATAAACAGCATAAGCTGAGGTAGCGTGTCTTGATGCTGTATACCGATATTTCTCTTCCAATCAGCTGCTGTAGAGTTGTGATTCCCACTCAGATACAGGCATGTAAATACTCTGAGTGGTGCAGGAGTAATATGGAAAAAGATGATACGCTTATGGCAAACTCTAACAGGAGCAGCTGAAAGAAGAAGAAGGTGCAGTGAGGTTACAACGCTTAAAGCAGCTATGGTATTTAGAATAGTTTGACTTTCATCCTGTGGACCATTATATTGTTACAGGTTAATTACAATCAGATGCATTAAACTAATAAATAATATACGGTTAATTTCAGTGTATTATAAAGCCGTGGTCAGGGATGTGATCTAAAAAGAAAGGAAACCACATTGGAACAGTAGCATGCTTTGACGCTGGTTGCTGCCAGTTTGCAAAACCGAGTGGAGAACTTGCATTCCTAGGGTTTTAGCTAGCGTGAAATATGCGTGCTTTAGGGCTCATTTATACTTCACGTCCAGAACGCTGCAGCGTCCGACATCATGGCGCCACGCTCCCAGCGCTTCATTTCACGCTGCCCCTCTGAGCAGGTCCTCAGAAATTAACGCGACGCTGCATGTGCTGAGTTGCAGTACCAGCAAAAGTCGGGGCGAGTGTGCTAAAAGTTGGAATGTGACATCAGAGTCTCTGTTTACGCCTACATGTGACAGCAAGCTCTATGGAATCCTTGGATCGTCATGCGCTTTGCTGTTTGATGAATGGTTAAAGTGTTGAAGCTAAAATGCGAATACAGATGCATTCGTGGTGCTTTTATATTCAAGCTGCGATATTCCGATCGTAATGAACGATACATTTTAAAAGTCTCACATACCATCTTTTTGTGCCGCCTATTTTTATTTTTTATTTATTTTTCTTCAAAGAAACGCCAGATGTGATTAACGGATGCACGCTGGTCTGCTTTATAATAAGTAAACTATGGGTTCAGTGAACGATATGGTGCAAATTTCACTTACCTCAAAAACCGACCATCGTATTCCTTTATTTTTTTCAGTGGCTCAAATACAGTGTTGTACATTATGTTGCCGTGCGAGTTGCAAAAATAGACGGGACTGAGACTTTAAAATGTATCTTATCATTCGATCGGAAATGCGACGCTTGAATATAAAAGCACCACGAATGCATTTGTATGTCGGCATTTTGTTCACTCATATCGAAGCATCCATCCCGTAGGATCGCATAGAGGCTTTCTGTCACATGTAGATAGTTCCCGAATGTAATGACACGATAAATTTTAAAAGTCTCACATACCATCTTTGTGTCGTCTTTTTTTTTTTTATTTTGCAACTTAACAACAGCAACATAATGTATAGCGTTATATTTGAACCACTGAGAAAAATAAAGGACACGGTGAAATGTATTTTGTGATTAAAGTGGAAATTTCGGCTTTAATCTCGAATTGTCCACTTTAACCTCGTAGTTTACTTTATCATTAAAGCAGACCGTCGAACGGCATCCCAGTTTTAATCAGCTCGAGCTTCTTGACCTGACAGCTGCGGCAAGCAGCAAAAAGATCACCAACAGAACAAATTAAATGTATGATATTCCAACTTCTGCACATTTAGAATCTTTAGATTCATACTTGATATCACTTTCATGATGAAATGCATTAAAGTGTGTATGTTACATTTTACATATAATTTCATTTAAATAATGAATACTGATAATAATTACACACATGGGGGTGACACGGTGGCAGAGCAATAGCACTGCTGTCTCGAGGGAGTTACGTTGTTGGTATTTCCTGCTTGTATTCCACACTGCTCTGGTTTCCTTCCAAAGATATGCAGATTTGGGGTTGGCGCTAAAATGACGCTAGTGTATGTGTGCTTGTATTCACCCTTGGATGAGCGGAGACCTCGTCCAGGATTGTTTCTCAGTCGCGCCTCAATGCTTGTTGGAATGGACACATCCCTGGATTGATGGATTTAATCAATAAACATCCTTTTCACAGATATTGCGGTAAAGTGTTATCAGAATTTATAGGTGTTTTAGGCAATTCACAAAACAGAGAAGCTGAACATGTTCTCACCCGTGATAATATCTGCATTGCCACCTGGTGGACTCCTCCAGATTTACGTGAAAGCAGCGCAGTATATAAACACTACAACGCTTGCATAGCGGGAGTGTCCGGCATGCAGCATGTCGTGCGCGCTGAAGTATAAATGAGCCCTTACACCAAGTTTATGTTTTATACATCGCGATTTGAGTGTGGAAACAGGAACACACAATATTTATATATGAGCCCTGTGTGATGTGGACAATTATGTGGCTCAACAGAGAGAAGAGACTGGATGCTCTTAAGACATTTCATATTTTTCACTTTATAGTAATTATATATATCTATACTAATAAAAGGCAAAGCCCTGACTGACTGACTCACTCACTCACTCACTCACTCACACACTCATCACTAATTCTCCAACTTCCGTGTGGTAGAAGGCTGAAATTTGGCAGGCTCATACCTTACAGCTTACTTACAAAAAGTTGGGCAGGTTTCATTTCGAAATTCTACGCCTAATGGTCATAACTGGAACCTATTTTCTCCATATACTGTAATGGACTTTAGCTCGATGGCGTGGGGAGCGTGTGTCACATCATCAGGCCTCCCACTTAATCACGTGAACTGACTGTGAACGCAGTATGTAGAAAAGAAGGAAGAGCTCCCAAAGAGCTGAAGAAAACGCATACAAGCTTATTCATAAGTGCAGCTACTGGAAACAAAGCACGTGTAAAGTTTAAATTAAGTTTATGGACTAGCTTCCGCCGCTTTGTCATGCCTTTGTCGAATACTTTATTGCGGATGAAGTTTAATAAGAACACTACGAGGTATAACGAGACTTTGATCACTTTGTAACGGAGTTAAAATTGCTGTAGCGAGAAACTTTTAAGTGCCGGGTCTTAGTTAACATTAAATAAAGCAGTGGACAACGCAACATCACACAAGAGAGCAGCTCATGTGAACTAACTGAATGCAGTACGAGTGATCACTTCCATGCATCAAACCTGTTCAAAAAACGCATTACACAATTGACAAGGTAGAAAAAGAATATGCTCTGAGCTGAGCTCCACAGCTAACGCGGTCTTGCGGAAGCAACTCACACGCTGCCACCAAATACTCACAGAAAAATCCACAAGTTAATACACACGCTGTCTCTAGAGTTTCTTCACACTCAATGTATTCCTCGCATCCCCGCTATATACCCTCTAATCTCCCATTTCAATTCAGATGCCTCCAATTTCCAGTAAGGCTCTGCTGTGTGATGACAAGTAATAAGTCTCAGGGACAGACCCTACAAAAGGTTGCCATTGATTTCAGGCAAGATTGCTGTACTCCTGGACAACTATACGTTGCATTCTCAAGAGTGAGCTTAGCAGCTTTGTATATTACAACGAAGTGCAGCGAGAGACTTTTAAGTACCGGGTCTTAGCTAACATTAAATAAAGCCATGGACATTGCAACATCACACAAGAGAGCAGCTCACGTGAACTAACTGAATGCAGTACGAGTGATCACTTCCATGCATCAAACCTGTTCAAAAACGTACACAATTGACAAGGTAGGAAAAGAATATGGTCCTAGCTGAGCTCCACAGCTAACGCGGTCTTGGAAGCAACTTTCCACGCTGTCACCAAATACTACAGAAAATCCACAAGTTAATACACACGCTGTCTCTAGAGTTCTCCACACTCAATGTATTCCTCACATCCCCTGTTATACCCTCTGATCTCCATTTCAATTCAGATGCCTCAATTTCCAGTAAGACTCTCTCGCCTGATGACAAGTAATAAGTCTCAGGGACAGACCCTACAAAAGGTTGCCATTGATTTCAGGCACGATTGCTTTTCTCTTGGACAACTATACGTTGCATTTTCAAGAGTGAGCTCGCGCAGCTTCGTCATATTACAACCGGAGTGCTGAACTGACAATGTGCTATATAAAGAGAACTATAACAATCATAATAAACAAACAATAAAACAGCGGAGAACCCATGGATTAAATAAAAAGGCAGCTTCCTTGGCTGGTCCTATAGTGGACTATGGCGGCCAATCATCCTGGCCAATACCCCAGGCTGCCAGGGTGGAGCCCCTCACAGCAGCATGGAGGTGCCCCTGAATGCCAGCAGGGAATTATGGACACTGGAGTTTTCATCCACAACCCTGCTGGATATCACAGGGGCCACTAGAAGGCGCTGCAGGGAGGAGCAATGAGTATTTCAGACAACCGGAAGTGCATCCTTGTCACATGGACAAAGGGAATGATGTGCTCGGGTTGAAGAATAAGAGTTTCATTTGACGATGGGAAGTCACATGGACTGCGGTTCAGAAGCACTTCCGGGTCACGGACTATAAAAGGACTGTGGGAGATCACAGATGTAGAGCTGAGATGGGTGGCAGGTGGCAACGCATCTGGGAGTGGAGGATTACTGCTATTTATGAGTATTGTGAAGAGGAGGGTGCTTTGTGCATTGTTTAGTTCAAATAAAATTATATTTGACTTTTATCTGGTGTCTGGCGTCAAGTCTGAGGGTTCAAGGGGACGACAGCACCCCCTATCTGTCACTATATATATATATAGTCGACATCTCGATGTAGTGCATATATATATATATATATATATGCACTACATCGAGCCTGCATGCCCAATAAGTCACCCTCCCTCGCTCTTACTTTTTACCGCTCATCTAATGAATACACTGAGTATGCTTTTACCAAAACAATCATTGATGGCGAATAAAGTATCCATTATTCATAAAGCTTCAATTGGTGACCTGTCTTTCTGCATTAACCGCATATTTTTTCATATGTCTCAAACCAAGGGGATGCGAGGGTAAAATGAATCGGAAGCACACATACATACTTCAGTGCACCCCTCCCGAATTGAACCTCGGAAGTTGGCGCTGAGGCTAAGCCTCTACCTATACGTCACTGCGTGTGGTTTGTCTATTTGAGAGTATGTAGATATGGTATATATATATATACATATATATATATACTGTATATACCGTGTCTGCAGCGGAGAAGTAGTGTGTTAAAGAAGTTATAAAAAGGAAAGGGAAAATTTTAAAAATAACGTAACATGATTGTCAATATACAGTAATTGTTTTGTGAATGTTATGAGTGTTGCTGACATCAAGGATTTGATTATCATTATTTCTTTCAATCAGGTTCGTATTTGTAGGATGTTATGCTTCGTTGCATTCAGTGTTTGTCACTCGTGTAAAGATAACAGGTTTCATTCATCGATTCGTTTCTATCTGCATCAATAAACAGCTTGTCTTCCTCTTTATCTGAGACGTGACACACTGCATGCACGGGTTTTTTACACTGTCTTCCTTTAGCGGACATTGACTTTTTTCCCCTGTGTGCTTTGTTTCCGCAGTAGCTGCACTTATGAATATGCTTCAGGTATCACACGCTTCATATTTTTGCTGCCTTCTCAATTGTGTAATTCAGTTTTGTTCAGCACTCTTTGGAACTGTTGCTTTTTGTCTGTGCACTGCGCCAGTTCACGGACATGCATCAAGGTTCCCAGCTGTGCTGGTGCCATCTCGCTGGCATGTCCACGGCTGTATTTAATGTTAGCTAAGACCCGGCACTTAAAAGTTTCTCTCACAGTTTTGCCGAGTTTGTGCCAAACACCACCCTGTCCATCTCATCTTCCTCTGCATAAGCACAGTCCTTCACCCGTGAATATTTAGCGGCAGTGTTTCCCATTGGATTGCTGGACGGACGGCCGTATATGGGCAGGCACTAAATTACGTGGGAAGCGTAACTCCGCTCCGGGGATCGAAGCAGAAGTCTATTATAGTACAGTGGAACCTCGGTTTGCGAGCATAATTGCCCGAAACGTGCTCGCAATCCAAACAGTCGTATATCAAAGCGAATTTCCCATAAAAAATAATGGAAAATCAGATGATTCGTTCCACAACCCAAAACTATTCATATAAAAAAGATTAATACAAAATATAAAGTAAAATACATAATACAAATTAACCTGCACTTTACCTTTAAAAGAATCATGGCTGGTGTGAGTTTCAAACTCAACGAGACAACACGCGAAGACCGTCCCAAAGCAATCCAGTCTCCCAGCGCTGTTCCCGATAAGCAGATCCAAAAGATTGCAGACATGCTATGCCTGTCGTCCCAAAGGGTCATACAAGGAACATTATAAAGATCCCAGTACAATAAATAACAGCGCTGTTGCTTGGTTCAAGCTGAATAAAGCTGGTGTTAAAGTACCGAGACTCAGCATCGTGTTTTGGGGAGCAAGATGGGACTCAGACTTCACAGCGACACACGACAGTCACAATGCTGTAGTAAACAGATGTGACTATATGGAGTGAGGCACACAGACTCAGGACGGAGAATAGGAGACATTGCCAAAAGAGAGAGAGAGAGAGACTGGGCAAGCAAGTGAGCGAGATAGGAGAAAGAGAGAGAGACGTGCTGGGCAGTGAGCGACGAGATAAGGAGAGAGAGAGAGACGGCATGGGCGATAATTTTAATGTCAGCATAAACTAGGCCAGTAACATCTTTGTGAAATAATATCAGCAGTTTTATAAATTCTAGAATGTACACCGATAGCACTGGCATGAACTTCCTTACAAGTATCCTTTGTCTCCTAAACTCACCAAATAATTTTCATGTGTTAAAACAAAAAAACAAGCGGCGTGCAAAGGCAGACGAACAAGAGGAGTTCTGCAGTGTTCACATCTCAGGGACCTAGGAGAAGGGGCACTGAAATCACGAGCACAGATATTTTAGAGCACCTGTTCAAATATTTATTGATTGATTAAGATCAGCGATTTTCAATGGTTCACAGGTGTGCGTAAGATTTTTAAAAGCAAACTAATTAAAGACTTCTTTGAAGAAATATGACACAAAATAAGTCTACCACGTACTGTAGATTCTATACTATTTTATATGATTTTTATATCATTATTTTAATAATATACATAATATATGTGAACTATAAAGCAATACATGTATAATTTTGTGCATTTCAACCAGTTCACATCTCTACTTGTTAAAAATTTGTAAATAATCAATTTATATGAACCTTTACTTCAATAATATACACATTATGTTTGTATTGCTTGCACACCTTGCTGTGATTCAATGAACTCTGGTATTTCGA
>NW_024385832.1:0-5962 GCF_016835505.1 Polypterus senegalus
ACATTTTTGTATAAAATGTCTATATAAATAAATTTTGTTGTTGTTGTCATCTTACCTTAAACACAGCATCATGTCTTATGACTGCATCCCTGAATCTGATACAAACTTTAAAAGAAACGGTACTGATTAGGGGTTCTTAACCTTTTGTCTTGACATAATACCCCCAGGAACTTAAATGTGTCAAAGTATAACCTTTTTTTATTCAGTCTTGTTATGTACTGAAACGTAAATAGGTAAATCTAAAGTCATATTCTTTATCTGCTTAAGTATTGTATTTAGAGGTGTCACAAATTGTTACATGTAGTTTTGTGTGTGTTTTATGTTTAAGCATTCTCAATTATTGTAATTAAGTTTTAATGTGTTAATAATAGTGTAAAGAGTCAAAGTGTAAGCACTTTGAGCTACTGTTTTATGAAAATGTGCTATATAGTGTAATAAGTTGAGACTTGAGGCGTGAAAGGTTTGGGGCAGCCACCCGTTTAATCGGTTTCCTGGCTGCAAAGCGTCTTGAGACATCATAGTCAAGTTTACACAACAGAGTCCAAAACAGAACTGCCTGCCAGAGCAAAGGCAGTGGGCTTTATAGTACAGAGGGTGGAAGTGATGTCGTCCTCTGGGCGGGCTGGAAGTGACATCATCCTTGGGGCGGAACAGGAAATGACCTTATCCTTGGGGCGGAACCGGAAGTGATGTGTCCTTCCTGAAATGGCGGCTCGGTGGGATTTCCGGTAAGACCTGCAGAGAACTCAGAAAGAGCATCAGCGTACACCGCTCCCCCCTGGGCAGATGTATAATCAGTATTTTCTAAGCCCTTCAGCTGCCCCATGCACTGCTGTGTGACAAGACTCCCCTCAGCCCAGACCCTCGGGTCGGGCGACCTCACCGAAGGTCGTGGGCCGGGAGAGGGCATCGGCGTTGGCATGAAGAGATCCCTGGCGATGAACAAGCGTATACTTGTACTGCTGCAGGTCAAGAAACCACCTCGTGACTCGTGGATTGACTCCTGTGAAGAGACCATCCACTTTAGAGGTGCATGATCCGTCACCAGAGTGAACACGACCCAAGAGTAGTACGCAGCTGAGTCACGCCCATTTGTCGCCAGAGCCTCTTTCTCCACCGCCGTACCTGATCTCCCTGTCCAACAGTTTCGGCTCCAGGTACATACGGGTATTCAACACCTCGACGCTTTGAGCTCAACACGGCTCCCAAGCCTGTGTCCGGCGTCCGTCTGGAGGACAAAGGGAGAGAAGTTAGGGGAGATTAAGATAGGTGCTGAAGTCAGAGCCCTTTTTAAGTCACTGAATGCAGCCCCCGCTTTATCAGACCATACCACCGTATTGGGAGCTCTTTTCTTTGTCAAATCGGTCAAGGGCGCCCTCTCTCGGAGAAGCGAGGCACAAACCGGCAGTAGTACCCGGCTAAACCGAGAAAGGATTGGACCTGCCGCTTGGTTTGCGGACGGGGCCAGGCCAGTATGGCTTGCAACTTGGAACACTGTGGTCTCACAGTACCCCGGCCCGCTAGGTAGCCCAAATATTTGGCTTCTTGCAACCCGAGGAAACATTTCTTGGGGTTGATCCGAAGCCCGGCCTCCGCTAATGTCCGTAATATTGCTGTGACCTGCTGTATGTGTTCCTTCCAGGTGCTGGAATAGATGACGACGTCATCCAGATAGGCAGCACAGAACGAGTTATGGGGCCAGAGCACTTTGTCCACCAGGCGCTGAAAAGTCGCGGCGCCCGTGTAACCCGAATGGAAGGACACGATACTGCCAGTGTCGCTAGGATGCTAAGCAGCGGTCTTTTCCTTGCGCGGACTCCGTTAAAGGAACCTGCCAGTACCCTTTGTCATGTCAAGTGTAGTCAGAATTTGGCTGGTCCCAGTCTCGAGGAGATCATCCAGCGAGGCATGGGATAAGCATCAAATCGGGAAACTTGGTTGAGCCGGCGGAAGTCATTGCAAAACCTCAACTGCCGTCAGGCTTAGCAATCAAGAGCGATGGGACTGGACCGGGGACTACTACTTTCTCGATTACTCCTAGTTCCAGCATTCGCTTGATTTCCAGTTCCACTTCAGCGCGTTTGCCTCCGGGAGTCTGTAGGGTCGCTCACGGACGATCACCCCCGGGTCAGTCAATATGTGACGTGCGCCAATCAGAGGTCGACCTGGCTGCTCACTTACCACCTCTGGAACAGGCGGATAGCTGCCTCAAGCTCTTTTTTCTGTCTGGGACATAGCTGCTCGCCGAAATTAAGGGAACTTACTTCAGCGAAGAGAGAGCAGGGCTGTCCGGAGGAAGGATCGGGATCCCTCTCCTTCCACGGTTTCAGCAGGTTTACATGATACACTCGCTCAGCTGGTCGACGATTGGGCTGTTTTGCAAATAGTCGACCAATCCCTCTCTCCTTAATTTCAGGGGCCTAGCCAATGTGCGAGCAGTTTAGAGTGAAGTAGGTACCAACACCATGACGCGATCCCCGGTTGGAACTCCCGGAGAGTTGTGCCACGGTCATAAAAGGCGGGCCTGTGCTGATTGTGCCTCCTCTATATGACTTTTAGAATCGGTCTAATTGCATCAAATCTATCAGCCAATTGGGTGATATATTCAAAATATTAGTGGAGGTTGTGCCTCCCTTCCCAACCCTCTTTTAAAATATCTAATAATCCCGGGGTTGTCTTCCATACAATAATTCAAGCGGGAGAGAAACCCGTAGAGGACTGAGGAACTTCCGGTGAGCAAAGAGGACAAGGGGAGGTTGGTCCCAATTCCTCCCATCCTTATGACTACCTTACGTAGCATTTGCTTGAGAGTTTGGTTAAATCTCTCCACTAGCCCATCGGTTTGAGGATGATACACCGAGGTCTTTAAATGCTTTATTTTCAGTAATTTGGCAGTCTCCTTGAAGCGTTTCCGAGGTAAAGGCGTTCCTTGGTCCGTCAGGACTTCTCTAGGAATGCCCACCCGCGTTAAGACTCCTACTAGTTCCCGTGCAATATTTTTTGTAGTAGCCGAGCGCAATGGAACGGCTTCTGGGAATCGGGTTGCATAATCCACGAGGGCGAGTATATATTTATATCCTCGGGCTGAGGGTTCTAGGGGTCCTACTATGGACCCCAATCCTGTCAAAGGGACGTCAATGAGGGAAGGGGACCAGAGGACACGGTCCCTCCTAGGAATTTACCGCAGTTGACACTCCGGACAGGAGCGCAAGCGAACCTCCTCGTTAATCCCGGCCAAAAACGGAGCTTAATTCGCTCTAGTGTTTTGTCGGGCGAGATGGCCCCCAAGAAGGTGGGAGTGTGCTAACTCCAGACCTGCCGCGTAGGTTCAGCGGACTAGCAACAACTTCCGGACCTTCCCCTCATGTTCAGCGACCCGATACAACAAATCATTATCAATGACAAAGTGAGGTCCCTGTGGCATGGGCTGATGAGTGTGTTGGCCGTTAACGAGGACCACTGCATTCTTTGTGTGTTTCAGAGAGTCGTCATTCCACTGTTCTCTCTTGAAAGAAGCAGGAGTTGCTTTAAACTGAAAGTGCAATTCAGAGAGTGGGTCCGGTCTGACCTCAAGGAGCGGAGATTCCTCCCTCGCTGCCGGGGCTGGTGGATGCGTAGCAGCCACGACGGTCCGGGAGTGCCGCATTCTCTTGGCCTTCCGCCCCACTCCCTGTCGGCTGATTACGGTGTGAAGCAGCTTAAGATGAGTCTTGTCATCTATAACGAGGCCATAAGTTTTCTGGGGAATGCTTTTGGCTACGCTGTTGCTATTAGACCAGTCCGCCCGAGGATTCACGGAAACAGAGGATCCAGGTGCACCGCACGGTAAGTAGCGAAGGGTTCCTCCGAGACATACGTAACACGAGGCGGTTTTGTCGTCGGATATCTCCGTGTATACAAGTGATACTGGTCTTTGTTTTAATCCATTGTTGCAGTAGCACAAAGCGGTAGACAGACACGTTACTGCGGAATCAAATAGGGCTGTTACTTTGTGTCCGTTCACTAGAAGCTCCCCGTATGTTTGTCTGCCAGGGGATTGCTAAGGGCACACAAACAACCCGCCCTTGTCCCCTACGGTCCCTTATTCCCGACAGGTCGCAGGCTAGAGCGGTCCGGCGACTTCGGAACAAGCTCTGGATTGCGTGGAGGGGACTGCTTCAGCGGGACATAACTCCCGGGTAGTCCACAAAGCAGCTGTTCTGCCCTCCCAGGTTTCACAGCCGGCCTTGGTGTTTTAAGGAGCTGTAGTAGCTCGTCCATTGAATAAAATTCGCCCCAGGCCGGCTGGGCAAAGTCCTGGGGTAGGTGTTGTAACAGCAAAAAACAGGCCACTTGCTGTACTATTTGTAAGGGGTTTAATTCAAATGGCCGTAGCCACTGCCCCACCTGTTGCCAGAGAGCCATAGCCTGCTCTGTCAACCCTTTACTTGGGTTAAACTCCCAGTTTAATATTTCTCTTACCTGCTGGCCTGGGGTTAACCCATCATTAACAGGGACCTTGGTCCCGATGGGAGCTCGGCTTTCCTGCCCAGGAGGCATACTGAGCTACTCGTGTGTGTGTCCCCAGAGGCCAGCCCGCCTGTGGGTCCCTCTACCTTCTCCACAGGATGGGTTGTTAGCCCGGGTTATGCTCGTGGAGCAGAGCCTGCACGCGTCCTTCCTGACCCCGGCACTCCCTGCCCCGAAACTCGGCCCCGGTACTCACCCACCTGGTTCCTTGTAAGGTCGTGTCCCGGGTTCTTCAGGGACACCATCCTGCCGACTACGCCACTGTAATAAGTTGAGACTTGAGGCGTGAAAAGGTTTGGGGCAGCCACCCGTTTAATTCGGTTTCCTGGCTGCAAACGTACTTGAGACATCATAGTCAAGTTTACACAACAGAGTCCAAAACAGAACTGCCTGCCAGAGCAAAGGCAGTGGGCTTTATAGTACAGAGGCGGAAGTGATGTGTCCTCTGGGCGAGCTGGAAGTGACATCATCCTTGGGGCGGAACAGGAAATGACCTTATCCTTGGGGCGGAACCGGAAGTGATGTGTCCTTCCTGAAATGGCGGCTCCGCTGGGATTTCCCGGGTAAGACCTGCAGAGAACTCAGAAAGAGCGTCAGCGTACCCCGCTCCCGGGCAGATGTATAATCAGTATTTTCTAAGCCCTTCAGCTGTCCCCCATGCACACGTGTGTGACAATAGATAAATGTTGTTGTTGTTGTTGTTGAACATAAGAACATTAGAACAGTCTAGATGAGAATAAGTCATTCAGCTGAGCTCACCAGTCCTACCCATTTAATTATTCTAAAAATATGTCCTGTCTACTTTTGAAAGTTCATAAAGTCATACTGTCTACCACACTACTTGGTGGCTTATTCCGAGTGTCTATGGCTCTCTGTGTAAAGAAAAACTCCCTACTGTTTGTATGAAATTTAGCCTTAACAAGTTTTCAACTGTATCCCTGTGTTCTAGTTCACCTCATTTTAAAGTAACTGTCTAGCTCCACTGTACTAATCCCTTTCATAATTTTAAAAACTTGAAATAGGGAAAAGCTCTTTCGGAAGTTGGTGTCTTCTGGACCGGGGACTCTCCCAAATGTCTCTAGGCCATCCTTTCTACTTGCTTAAGGTTTCTAGGTTTGTCCAGGAGCCTTCCCCACCATCTGACCCAGCTCACCACCAAGTGTTGATCAGCTGACAGCTCTGCCCCTCTCTTCATCCAGTATGAAGAACATACAGCCACAAATCTGATTATACGATTATAAAATCAATCATAGATCTTTGGCCTACGTTTCTCTGGTACCAGGTATACTTGTGAGACACCTTATGTTTCACCATGATGTTTGTTAAGAAAAAAAACATGCCTAGCACAGAAGTCCAATGATAAAACACTGCTCAGGCTTAGATCAGGAGGCCATTCCTTTCAATTATGCCTCCAGGGGCCACATTAAGGTCATACACAGAAATGTTCGTAACG
>NW_024385833.1:0-9877 GCF_016835505.1 Polypterus senegalus
ATATTTAAAGTGAAATTTTTAGCACAATGTAGATACTTGACTATAGTAGTATAATCTTTCCCAGTTTTGAAAAACTAAAAAGTTGCATACTTAACGTTAACAAAATGCGGGCTTTCTACAGAGCGTTTTTTTTCAGAAGATGTATTGTTCAGAATTATTTAATGTGTTGGTTTATTTGCTATTTTTTTTTTTTATCACAGATTCACATGTCTTTGGGAGTAAAAAACCATATTTAAAGTAACTAGCCTTAATAATACAATTTAATGTAATTTAAATTTTAAAACCAAAGAAATTTACCCCATAAGGATGTTAATATGTTTTAACCTAAAAAATAATTTTTTAAAATCTGAATTAGTATGTACAGTTCTGGTATCAAAATTTTCATGTCATAGGTTTGTTTATCAGAAACTTATTTAAACAAGGGTATACTCAAAAGGAGAGGGTTTAAAAAATGGTAAAGTTTTTGGAGGAAAAAATTTTAAAAAGTTAAATATTTTCATAAATTTTCAAAATTTTGGATTATATCTTTATACTTTGGGAAAGGTCATTCATAATCTTTTTTAATTAAAATTTCATTGTACCATATCTATTGTAATTGGTTCATTAGTTGTATTGTGTAAAAAAAAAGTTCAGTAAAGCATTCTTTTTTTTTCAGTCTTAAATTATTTTGGTAGAACAAAATTCAAATGTTTTTTTTATAAAATTTTTTATCTCAGATAATATTTTTCAAAACCCAAGTTTTTGATAAAGTTTTTTTCCCCCAATTCAAATATTATGCATTGTTTTAAGATTTAAAGAACAAAGGACATGGTTAATTTTTAACATTTTCAGAATCCCCAACTGAAGTTTTTGCACAAAATAAATTTTTTAAAAAGGGAGTAATGCCCCCCAAAAATAAAATTTTTTTCCAGTTGGTACCAGTATTACCCCCCATTATGGGGTGATCATTAAGTAAATTTAAATTTAAAATCAAATTTTTTTTTGTATTTAAAAAAAGGGGGCAATGAAGGTGTTGAGCTATGTATGGGCGTGTGAGGACCAGAGGAATTGACCATGCTATGGTATCCTGTGTCTAATTCTACAGCATGTTTATCTTTTTATGTTGTTTCTTTGCTACTTGGTTAACAGTAAACACTCTTTCCCCTTCCCTTAAATATTGACTTCAAAAATTTTTTTTTCAAAAAATGATGTACATGAATTCGTAAATTGGATGCAAGGGGCTGCACACGAAGCCGGAAATAAAAATTCTAGATGCCATACTCAAAAAAGGGCCCCAATCACATTGGCACTTTGATGGCATGTCTTATATTGGCTTTGTTTTCTGTTTTTTCTAATGTACAGATCCATATGATAAGAAAAAAAGTCAAAACTGTAAATCAGTTCTTAAAAGGACTTTAAACCAATTTTTTTTAATGTATGCAATTTTTTAACTGTGTTTGGGGGGTTCATTTATTGAATTTTTTTGTTACAGGAAATGATAAATTTTTTTTTATGGAATCTATTCATCTGTGTATTATGGGTATGTAAGAAAGATGAACATTATTTGATCAATACTTTTCTGTTAATATGTATATTCTCTATGTTTTTTTTTCTATTTTTTATCTTTATGTGATATTAAAGGTGTTATATGGCTACATGCAGGGACCTAATGGAATCCGTTTATTGCTAGATATTTTCTTGATGCGGTGGCGAAAATGGTAAAACGTTTACTTTTTTTTCCAGTTAATTTCCCCAAAAATAAATTAATTTCTTTGCTGCATATTGTTGAAGATTTTCTTAATTTTTTATAGGCATTTTCGCTGTGTGCTTTAAATTACTGTTTTTATTTTTTTTTGAATTTTGTGTATGGGTTTCCCGCCTTGTGAGAGCAGATAGGGGTTGTGAAAATTCTTTATTTGCCATTATACAGATGTCTTTAGATACCTCACCATGACAGCAACGGGTTAACAGTTTCAGATAGGGGAATCTATACATAATCAGAAGAAAAAAAAATGATTTTTGTTTTTCGTTATTGTGACTTTCCCTTTTAAAAAGATAAAAGACCTATGTACAGTGGGAAAAATACATCTTTCAAAAATTTTGCATATAAAGCCTTCAAAAGTAATGTGATTGTGAAATATCCTTGTATTTTTTGACAGAATTTAAAATGACTGAATTTAATTTTTTGGGGTAAAAAAAATCCAATATTTTTATTTCTGTTTTTATTTCAAAAAGCACAATATAATGGATACCAAAAAAAATCATGGTTTATGTTTCTGGCAAAAACTTTTGGGTATTAATGTAGATGTAATACATGTCTCTGATTAATAATATTACATATAGTATTTTGTTTTTTATACACCTAAAAATTTTTGCCTTTTGACGGCAAGGTAAGTAATTTTTAACTTAATCCCAAAATTTGTATGATTGTACTTTTTTTATTTATTTTTTTATATATATTTTTATTCATATACACAGTATATGTGTAAATCTTATCTATTTATTAGTTGATTTTTTCAATTAAAAATTATATTTACATAATGGAGACTGAATGTAGGTAAGATGAAAAAGGGGCCTGAGTTTCCTAAAAAGCTTGCATATTGTAATCAGTTGAATTTAAAGGTGTCTTTTATGGGAAATTGAAACACATACAGCAGCAGACTCACAGGATAAATAATAAGCCAAACTATCAATCAGTCGATAAAAATATAAATATAATGTATATTTCAGATATTTAAAAAAGAATTTCCCGAGCCCCCTTAAAAAACATTGAATTCTGATGCAGTTTGAAAAAAAAGACCCCCAAAGGGTGCATCTTAATACACCATGGTGGAATGGGGCCAATTTTTAAAAGTACTCAAGACACTGCCTACTGGAGGGATTTTTCATGATGGCATCCCAATTTTGCCACAGTCCTCTTTTTTTACAGCCCTTCCGTTTTTTTCCAGGGTTTGCCCCCTGTCATGGACAGGCTGTCGTCCCGTTTGTTCAGGCACTGTGCTTCCTTTTTGTGCTCAGGTTGCTTCCCAGGAAAACTGCAGCATGGGAAATCACACTGGCTTCCCTTTGGACTGGAGGGAAAAAACATTTCCAACAGTTTGCTCCACACATCAAAAAAGACCTGAGTCCCATAACTAGTACCCCTCTGTTGGCCTTCTTGTTAAAGGGGTTTGTAAACCCATCCTTTTTTTTGGGTTGGTCCCCAGGATTGTGCCGCACCCTTAGACCCGTCCTTGGAGGTGTTTTGGTCCAAAGGATTTTTGTCTTGCTGTTTCATTTCCCACCCCCAAAAAAGGTCCTCAAAACTCCTGTTGCCTTGATTTTCGTCCCCATTAAAAGGCCTATGATGGGGGGCATCTAAAAATTGAAAATAGAGTAGTGTATTTTTTAATAAAAGTCTTTTTTTTTTTGAAGGACCATGTTCAGCAAAATGCTTATTTTTAGCATTATAACGTTCGTATTTAGCTCTATTTTATTGCCAGTGGAAGTATTGGCCTGGTACCTATCTTTTTGGAATCTTCTGTTAACCCCATATAAAATAGCTTTTTTTAGAAACGTTTTTCCTTTTCATCACATATACATGTTTAAGGGTTTCTTGGCATCCCAAGTTTTGGTGAAAGTTTTAATTGTTGACCTGTAAAAAAAAACTGCCATGCCATTACAGTTGCTTTTACTGGATACACTAGGATAGTTGTTCATCACTATAAAACAGTTTAATCAGGGGAAAAAAAAATTTTTTTATATATTTCCTTTTTCCCCCGTGTCCCAAAATTGCTTTTTTAATTTAAAACAGCTTTTCTCTGGCGCTTGTGGGAAAAAAAAGGATTAATAAGCGACTTTGCTGCAGGACCATTTGGAAAACCAGACATGCTTATTTTTTTCCTCCATCAATTTCCCTTTGGCCCATAAAACTATTTTCATGCTTACCTGATAAAGGATGTTTTTAAAATATTTTGGACAAAACTATGATAACATATTTAAGCCAACTTTAATTATTTTTTCACATTTTTGGTTTTTTTCTTTTAGCTAGAAAATTCACCCTTAAAAAACATAAAATTTTAAAAAACACCGTCAAAAATAAAAAAATTTCTCTCCTGGCTACACCACAAAAAGTTAGAAGGTTATCATTCTTTCCCCGGGGAATCTTCTGCTTCCCACATTTTATTTTTTGCCATGGCTGCAGATTAAGGTTCTAAATGATTTAAGATCAATAGTTTTAAAATTCTTTGATTCCCAGAGTTATAAGCATTTTTTAATTCCAGCAGTTTTAGGTTATTAGGTAGTATTAAAATTTTTTCTTTTAAAAATTTGTGCCTTTGGTATTACTGACTTCTGTCATGTATTAGTCTTGGCTTGTTTTCCCGTGTCTTTAACAATATTCTGTGCTTTTTTCACTTTACCACTGAAAAAAATTTCCCTTAGATAAAAAAATCTGCCCAAAAATAACCCCTTGTCTAATCTGTTTTTTTGTTTGTATTTTGCAAAATGGTAATGGGAAATGCTTTTCTTTTACTCATTCCACTATTTATTTTTGTCATTAATAGGAACTCCTACTGTCACAATTGATGTCTTCAGCAGCAGCAGACACTATGGCTTGTGAAAAGGGGTCCACCTGACTGTGGCCAATGTTGCTTTCACGGGTTTTGCTCCATGTTCTCCCTAGATCAATGGATGGGTTTTTCAGTTGATGATGCTTGGCTTCCCATCTAACAACTGCAAACCTCCAACCCTTATGGCCTTTGAATCTGATTGAGCCGATAAGACAGGCTTTTGAAATATATGAAAAAAAAGTAAATTCTTCTCATACAAATAAATTTTTTGTTGTGAAAATAAATTGGGTTTTAAACATACTTTTTTTTTGCCTTTAAAAATAGAAAAATCCATTATAAAAAATTTAAAACAACAAAGGATATTTATGAACCGGGTATCCTTCCATAATCATGTTTAACCTTTTCGTCCCTTAATTTTATGAACTTTAACATATTAGAGTTCCCTTTTGACGAAGAATAAGCACCATTTATGAATTTTTTGAGACAACTTAGATGGCTGTTTTTTTTTTCTGGGGGGGACATTATTTATTTATCACAATTTTCATATAACATCAAAAAAACAACAATCAAAAAATTTTATGGACTTTTTTCCCGCATACAATTTTTAACACTTTTGACAGGAAAAACTAAACATTTCCTTTCCTCTTGGGGATTTTAAAAAACAAAAGGGCATTATCTAAAACATTTCATTTTTATACCCAAAGGTATCCATAATGTTTTTTTTAAAACAGTGTTTCCCAAAGATTTTAACAGAAGAACTAGGTTTGAGGCGAAATTTTTTCTGATGGTGTATATTTTTAAAAATGTACAATTTTTGTGCAAAATGGTAATTTGTTTAAAACATTTTGGGGCCCCCTTTTTACATTAACTGGCACGCTCTTTACAGGTCTTTACAGACCATGGAACGTGTTTGTGTGCTCTAAAAAAGTTACCGATGGACCATATTCGATGTACAGAAAAAGGTTGATAAGTTAGCAACATTCCGGGGCTGTTTAAAAAGCAGTACCCCAAAAGGGTCCCTTAAAAAAAATTTTTGCTCCTTGCCTTAAACGAAATGAGTCCCAAATTGGCTAAACCCAATCGGTGGTAGGCCTTTTGCTCTGCCTTCAATCTAGAAACAAAAATTCAGAAATGAAAAAAAATTTACTTAATGAAACACAAATGATCAACAAAAATGGGGTTTTTTACCTAAACAGAAAATGTTTACCCCGTTTTGCAAAAGTAACCAACTTAAATTCAAAATGAAACTGCGATTGTGACTGATATGAAAAAAATCCCAAAAAGCTATTTATTTTTATATTTTAAAAATCACAAAGAATGTCTAAATAAATTTAATAGGCCATATTAATTTACAAAAGATATAAAAGTGAAACCATACTAAAACATAACTCTTTTTTTTTCCTTGTATTTTCAATTTCTGTTTAAAAATATATCCCACCAGGATGTTTGCAGGCTTCAGGTCCTGGTGTATTACATTCTTAGAATGGATGTTTTCCCACAGCCATTGCCACATCAAGTGCAACATAATTTTTTCTTCTGCTTCTAACTACAAAATGAGAAATGATTTGAAAAATCACCCAAAATTACCCAAGTAATATTCAATGCATCAAGGCCCAGGAAGTTATCCTAAAAAGCTGATGTGAACTTGTAATTTCCAGTAATAATTTATTTATAACGCTAATATCTATATCACTATAAACAGTAAAATTACCACTGTTAAATTAACACATATAGCTGCATAGATGGTCCATACTTTCCACATGTACCATTTAAAATGTTACCTTAATACTATTAGAATTGATTTAACAGGGTTAGTTTAGCTGTTTACCCTTTTACGATCCCTTTTTTGTAGCACTTAACAAAAACTACAGGTAGAACTTTACAGCTTTAGCAATTCTTTAATTTTTTTAGGTTATCATGGAGCTACATTACAAGCACATAATGTGATAATTTAACAAATAGGAAAATGAAACAATTTAAAGCTGCCTGAGAAAAGTGGAATGTTAACTGGCAAGCTTTTTACCAAGGATGCAAAATGAACTGTATAAAGGTATCTTGAATAGTCTATGGAAGAATCAGAAATAACAAACATATTTATCCTTTAATAATCCATATTTTTTTCCTTTTAAAGGAGTATTATTGCTTTTATATTAACCATGAATAAGCAATTTTTCACATGACACATGGTAACATAAAAGATTTAGAATGGTTTAGAAAAACAACTAACAATATCCTTTTTAGAATGCATATTTTCAAGTAAAAACATTGCTAATTTTGAAAAGTTAATTTAAAAGGTTCAAATGTCAAAACTCTTGTTATATCAAGTTAAAGACAAGAACATTCCATACCTTCACTGGAAATGTCTGCACTTGAATACAACGTGTAAACTTGCTCCATGAATATACTTGTTTGCTATGAGTATATACTGATCTTTTGGTAGCAGCCAAGAATCTAACAATATTTGGATGAAAAGTCTTCTACAAAAAAAAATACCAACATTAAACATAACTGTACATAACATGTTCATTTACAATTCTCCTTAAAAATAAAGACTTTAACACATTGTAATGTAAATATCATAAATTGTCATTTTTTGTCTTTAATACAAGCTTTTAGAAAAGTTTTTTTTTTACATTCAGTTGTCTGATGTTCACAGTTTTCAAAAAACCAACAGTAAACTAAACAAATTTAAACAATCAAGTTTCACTACAAAAATATAAAGGGAAAAAGAACTTACAAACAAACAAGGATCTCATGCAAAAGTCATTACTGTCATCAACAGGAATCTTCTTTACTGCTGCTGATGTTCCTGATATAAACCAAAGTACACAGTTCAAATGACCCTGACCCCACAGCCAAATCAGGATTGAATTTGATTTGTCCATCATCAACATATGGAACTCGGGCATGTACACTTGTGAAGAAATGAAAAAAAAAAAAAATAATACCATTGAGCTAAAAATAACAATCATACAGACAACTAAAACAGTTAAGTTAAATGAGCAGCAAATGTTTTACAAAACACCAAACCCTTGAATGCAGCATTTATGAATTTAGAAGTAAATCCCTTTTTTTCAAAATACAAAAAGTATTGCTTTTCACTATGTCTGCATTACAACATACCTGGAGGAATTGCATGATAAGGAGGGTGTTTGAACATCAGACTTTAATGAACCATCTTCCATATTTTCAGCATTTGCTAGTGAACAATGTTTTTACTAGATGACACCATCAGCTGAAGAAAGTTATGAACATAAATTCACTTTCAATTAACAATGATTTTTCTAATGCAGTAAAACAATGGCATAAAATGAAAAGCACATTATTTTATTTGATTAAAACTGTATTTAAATCTTACCTAAAAGGAAAAGTTTCCCTAAAAGGTTGTGCTATTAGGCAAAATTAAAAAAAGAAAATCACAAAAAACTCCAGACAAAGAAAAACAAATTAATACTAATCTAGGTTTAAATTAAATTAATTATAAAAATATTTCAATACCTTGTAAGTTGTCCATCTTTGGGTTTTTCTTTTATAGGGAAAGCAAAACACAATCATCAGTTAAATGTGTATAATGTTTTGCAGATTCTGATTTCTCAGTTTAGGTAAGGCGTGCTGCTCTGTTATAGTTAAACTTTAAAAGATGAAAAAGAGTGTATGTGTACTTTACGCAAGTAACTGTATTAAATTTAAAATCACTAACACTGTCCTTCCCTATAATGAAATAAAAATAATCATCTTGGTAATCTGGAATACATCAACTCATGTAGTAGAAGGAGAAACCCATAGTTAAAAGTATCTGGAAATACTTACAAAAGCTTAGCTGTTAACAAACAACACTAAAAGGACTCTTCTTGTTTGCCAATTTTTTATGTTCTCAAAAGTATTCAATAATTTTTTTTAAATACTCACCTTACAACAGGTGGAATTTTTCTTCAAACGGCCTGAAAGTATTAAGAACATGTTACACTGATGAATAAGTCTAAGAAAATAAATGTGTAAATTTTTAAATTCCACAAACCTGAGGGTTTCCTGCAAAATTGGATTATCCTTTTAAAAAAGTAATGTTTTTTTTTATTAATGTGATTATTTCATCCCTCCTATTGATAAATAATTTCTAAAATTTTTATAATAATCTGTAAATACTTTCTTACCATTGCTGCATTCTCCCCCCAACATGGATTTTGTCTTTTTAAAATTTTCACTTCTAGATCCCAAAGGCTGTCCAACACATATCACATCATCTAAGGAGGAAAAAAAAAACTTTAAAAAATGCCATATTCAACTTCCATCTAATATTATTTGACAGTTGTTTCAATTGTCAAGAATCTTGATCATAAAAAATTTGAAACAACTTGTTAATTGCAAAATAAGACATTATCTTCTCTGTGGTTTTTATTCACAGCAAAATACACCACTCATTATCAAGCAATATTTATTTACACAGCAAAATTACCAGTGTTACAATAACTCTTACAGTGTCAAAGCAACACTTTAATGTGCTTTCATATAGAAACCATGGACCAATATACAGTAGATGTTTAAAGTGTTAATTTACTATTGACATTTTTGGTTTGATGTAACATTTCTGTGTTTATGTTTATATTAATTTTCGATTAAATGGCAATATGTTCAGTACATAACAAGATTAAACTACTAAAGAAGTACCTAAATCTCTCGACCAACATGTAATGTTTCTTCCATATATCTGGGAAATTTTATTTAATGATAAATACTCCTTCTCAAAATTGATTTGGGCCACCTTGATCCAAACCGCATTGACAGTGTTACTGGCTTCATTTCTTTTGTCATCTTTCCCAAAAAATTTCTTTGGCTTTCTCTATTATATCATCATAACCATCCAATGGTTTCATTAAAAAATTTTGGGGGGCTCTTCTTCCAGCATTATCTTATGGTATTTTCCAGGTTTTTTTTTTTTTTAGGTCTCATTCCATTGCCAACACCTTCACTTAAACAAAAATTGTATTTAGAACTTTGATATAAAATTCACAAAAGGTACTAAATGTGAACTAATGTGCATAAAAGAAAATTTGATTAAGACAGGCAGGGTGGCATAGCAGTTGAGGTTTTTGGGCTGCAAACCCAGAGTTGTCGGTTCAAATCCTGGTACTGACACCCCCTGTGTGACCCTGAGGAAGTCACTTCACCTGCCCTATGCTGCAAAAAAAAAAAAAATAATGTAACAAATTGTGCCTCAGATGTAAGTTGCTTGGATAAAGGGATAAGTCAAAAGACAAATATGTATTAATATAGGAACTATTTTATTTTCAGTTGTTCAAATAAATGAGGCCCAAAACCTTTACATGTGATGGTTTTTATTTCATTACAAA
>NW_024385834.1:0-10932 GCF_016835505.1 Polypterus senegalus
CATCATGAAAATGATATCACGTATACATGTCAGTATTTTAATTATTCAGAGAGCTGTAATATCACAAATGTCATGGATTCTGTGTCCTGTTGGAGGAAGAGAGCCGGTTTAAGAAGCACGTAGTGATTCACGCACACAGAGCACATAGAAGATCAAATACAAAACAGAGCATTTAATGTACTACTTTAATTACGATGTGATTTGAGAAACCGGTTAATTAAATGCTTTTAATGTGAAGTTTATGACGTTCAACTTTAATGACAAAATAAACTACGTGTTTAAAGTGGAAATTTCGAGATTAAAGTTGACATTTCGTGCTTTTTCCCCACTGTGTGCCTATTTGTTTGTACCCTAATAAGCTCAGATGGTGGGCTATGACTCCCTTTTCACAGCGACTTTGATATGTGACTTCTTTTTTATTTCCGGCACTGTGCGATTTTGTGAACGTGAGCTTTCAAGTTTCTCCAACACGCTATGTCACTCAATCAACTTCCTTTTGTTGATTATTCCACGGTTTATTTGATCTAATTGTATGTTTTTCCTTTGTTTGCCTCCACTTGGTATTCGCTGAAATTCTGATATTTTCCCCCGTGCTTTTCCCATTGTCTTTTCACAGAAGGCTGAGTTTAAGAGCGATTTATATTGATTTGCATATTCAAAGAGGCGTAATTCTGGGAGGAGTTGGGGGACAGAAGGCGCGCACGAAGTGTTACTTTTCACGCTGATCGGGATTTATGGAGCAGAAGAACGTGGAAGTTGGAGTGCGCACAGATTCCTGCATCTGGATTTTCTGTGCGTAAACACATTTTGGCTTTTTGTGCTTACGCCATGTTATAGTGCGAGTTCTACGCACGCCGCTATACGTGGAGGCCCCTGGTCTCCTGAAGACACACAAGGCATCCTCTGCTAATGCGTGTCTTACATATCAAACTATCAGACTTGTTGCCTTCCATTGTTCAAGTTTCATTTACCAGTTTGAAGTGTGCAGCAATTGATACGACTGATCAGGAGAATCCGCTGTTCTATTCAGATATTTAGGCGCAGCTCTCAAGATTGTTTTCAGCTTTTCGGACTTCTTTTCAGTTTGCGCCGTGCGATCAACAAGTCACACAGCAGAAGCTCACAGGCTCAGTTTGCCTGCCCCTGTTGTGTCTTTTGTTAATCCCACGTTGGTGAGGCTGTCCCCCCGTGTCCCTCCCGATGTGTTCTTTCCGCCTGGGCTCTCATCAGCCCTCGACTTTCACTTTCCTGTTTCTTCGTTTCTTATTTAACCCTTCGAAGTGCTTCTGTGTGAGACCCCAGCGACCCCCACACTCCGCACTTTGACTCCCACCACATTTGATGATCTGCTCTGACTGGAGTCGTGCTTGGCCACCACCGCACTTTACACATCGCTGTCTTCCTTTACATACTGACGCTGTACATCCAAATCTCATCTAAATGTGGACACTCGTACGCCCTAACAGGATGCGCCTCGTACCCTAAGGACAGCAGCTTTGGTTACCTTCCTGTAAGCGACAATACTACCGACTTAGTGGCGATCCTGGCACTACTTGCTGTTTTATAAGATATTTTATAACGAGCTGTGTGGGGTCATCAGTTAACACTGAAACTCGGTCAATCAGGGGGACTGTGGGTCCAAAGACAAAATGTAAGAATTCTGGGACTTAAGGAGGGTGCCAAATAGGACGTTGTGCTCTCCTTTCTCATCCAAATCGGCCCCAAATGGTTCAGAGCTTTCCCACACGAAACCCCGAAGTGATGCATGGCGTGTTTTCTGCCTTTATAGTTTCTACAGCTCCTCAGCTTCTTATCATTCCATTTTTTGGCCCACCGGCTCATCCTGAAGGAGGAGAACCACACACAGAATATGACGTTTGAAGGCCCTTGACTTGGACTTCTCCAGAACTTCAGTGTAATTACAGGGCAGCACATGAAGGCCATCTGTGGCGCCCCTGATGTGGCTCGCCAGCCACACTTACTCCACCCTGAAGGTCCGTTTATTCATCTCCCCCTCAGAGTTGCCTCTTTGTTCATGGAGCTGAGACCCCGCAGTGTCCTTATTCAGCGCAGCGCCCAATCAGTTTGCCTTCCAGATGACATATTGATCGGGTCCTTTCAGGTTTCTGACTTTCTGAAGAACTTCATACTTATTGGGTTCTGTCTTTTATATCCTTTACAGCAGGGGTAACAAGTAAGGATAAATTTACCCCGGGGGGTAAATTTTCTTAAGAAAAGCCAAAAGACCTCGACTAGTTTCCCAAGACGACACAAGAACTTGCTCTTTCAACAACTGCGCCATGAATATCAAAAACCGCAGGTGAAGAGCAAGAAAAAGCGTCTCACCGATTGACGTGCTCGGCAGGTTTCGTTGTGTTGCACCGCACTCTGCTCATCATTGGCTGGTTTTAAACACATGAAATCCCATTGTTGTGTTCCTACAATCACCACTGCTATTGTTATTTGGTCTGCCCTCAGCCCCATAAAGGCTGCAGAAGCCCAGAGTCCTCTGCGGTTCATTGAATGCGCCAGGTGGTTTGTGAGTTCTCCAGCGTTTCATTTTGTGTTTTCTAGATTTTTTTAACCGTTTGCTCTCTTTTCTGACCATACTTTCTCTTGTGTATTTGCACTTTGTTTGCTTTTGCCTGTCATGAAGACGTTGCCTTCTGGGAGCTTATTGTTCGTAAACAGAGCCTTTTGAAAAATAAAATGTCTTGTCTTTATTCTCCTGCAAATTAAGAGCCTGCAGTCAGGAGGTGACAACTTTGATCATTTCCGTTACTTGTGGCCAGAGCTTCCAGGCTGTAAATGACCCCCTAACATCCCTTCTTCTTTTCTGACCCCACCAGCCATCTCCATTAAACTGTCTGGACAGAGTCCTGTCTTCTAATCCTCTCTCTGTGTTTTCTTTATGTATTGGTGCTGCTTAAGGGCTCTAGTGATTGTAGTTACCCGCCGAGCCAACGGTTGGCGCTGTTTTCTGATCCTTTCGCTCTTTCTCCTTCTGCAGACCGAGTGAGTGACGACCCTCCATCAGTGACGTCATCTCCGGTGTCCGTCCTCCTGGCCCCGCCCCTTCCTGCTGTGAGCGCTGAAGTCGGAAACAACGGAAGAACTCAAACCCAATTAAAGTAAAAATAATTTCTTTATTCTTTCTTCTTGGTGAGTAGAGAGAATGTGAGACTGCCTCTTTCCAACTCAGTCGACTGATTTGGGTTTTAGCAGAATACCTAAAGTAAAATGTTCTCTTTTATATCCTAGAAAAGAAAAAAAAAACCCTAGCAGTTCATTCTGAGGTTATACATAAATCTTAATTTATGTCATACTGGAATGTCCTAAAACATGAAATAAACAGTCATTTGCATTCCTAAGGAATACACCCCTGTATTTGCACCTACTTAGAATCAATTTAAACATTCTTATAGTCCATAAAGATCCTACATTCTTCAGGGGTCTTCTGATAGTAGCAGAGGTCAGCCCTTCCTCATAAAGGAATACAAGTTAAGGGTTTAAGTTTTTTCTTTCTCAGTTCCCCCCTTTTGCACATAAATATGTGCACATGTGAATGATCAGACCCAATCATCGGGAATAATATCATCATATTCAGAAGAGGGAGAAAGTTCCAAAAGCAAAGGGTTGTAATCAGGGTTTTGGGAACTGTCAGCATAAAGAAAATAGGCTTTTGTGAGAGAGGTGTCAATAAGCCTCTGAAGAAGGCCACGAATACAGGGGATGAGGCAGCAACCACAAATAACCATGATTGCAAGGGAAATGAGGACAGTGGTGAAAATAGTTTTACACCATCCGCCCAAATTCGAACCACCGCTCAAATAGTTCATCAAGGGATTGGAGATACCAGAATTTTCTGCAAGTTCTACAGAAAGGGCAGTAAGACCAGCAAGTGCACGAGATACTGAGCCATCAGGAGCAGTGTTATTAGGGATGAAGGTACAGCAATTGTCTCCAAACATGGCACATACACTGCCTTTCTCAGCTAAAAGCATATCAAGTGCTATCCGGTTTTGCCAGGTCATGAGAGACGTTTTGTCTAGTTGTTCATGGATGCCCTCGATGGCTTCACGAGTAAAATTTAGAAATCGCTGTTGATTGTAATAAAGATAATTTATCCAATCTACATTTTTATTTATTGTTGACCACCAGAATATAATTGATTCAAATCCAGCAGCCACTTGATCACGTGCTTTGTATTGGTTTGGAACTCCTCTGGGGACTCCAATACCATCTATATATACATTAGAATCAAACATTTCAAGGGTAGAACGACGTTTCGGGATTTACCTGGGTGACCTGACTCAGAAGGGTGCAGAGGTAAGAGGTAGAAAGGCATAAGTAATTGGATTAGGGCGCAACGGCCACTCCAGTCAGGGGGAAGGATTGAGAGTAACATGTTCTTTTTACACATCCACCATATATCGGCACGTGGGGAATTATGGGAGGAAAACCAGGAATGAGAAAGATTTTCATGAGTGCTTGAGCCGAGGGAGACATTATAGGTCTGATGACACCATTCAGGTGGTAGTTTACCAATGAAGTTCAAGGAATCAGGGTCGTTTCGCGAAAAACAAGTATAATTGGCCTTGTATGAACGGTACATTGGCGGGGTCATAGGGGGAAAAGGAGGGAATAGATGGTGTAGAGATGTACATAAGGGGTCCTTAGGGGGAGTCGGGGAGGAAAATAGCTGCAACACACAACAGAGACCTGCAGGGTGCAATAGGTCTGTTAAGGGAAAAGGGGTAGTGGCTAGATGTGGTCGGGCCATAGCACAGGCATAACAATTTGATTGGTTCACCTGTTTAGCAGAGTAAATTACCCACTGAAGCCATCGGTTCTGGTCCCCATATCCAGTCTCAACTGCGAAAGTAGAGGACAAGGAGGTAATATTTAAATACTGCACAGGGTGCAATGGAGAGTCATCAGGAAGGACAGTGGTAGGGAAGGTTAAAGAGGTAGGGGTGACAGAATCGGGTGTTGGTGCTGTGACTCGAATAACGAATTTTCCAAGAGGATCTTTTCCAGAGACATCTGCCCCTAATATGTAAATACCCCCATCATAAGGTGACGGATCTTTTAAAGTGATAATTAACGGATTACAATTATCATGTAAACATGTTCTGCTAGTATGTCCCTTAATGATAGAGAACTTTGTCTTGAGATCATGTTGCTGAGCCTTCCAGGGCTGATAACCCCAGTCATAGGTACCTGTATTGGCAAATACCCACTGCCATTTTTCACTTTTCAATTCATTTCCTTGGCTGACTGGGTTTTGTTTCCCGGTATGGGCTTGGCATTTAACTATTGCTAGTTTTGATGGTTCTGTTATAGCTTCGAGAAGGGATTCCACTAATTTCTGGTGTTGTATGGGCTTACCAGTACTGGTTTTGAATCCCCTTAATTTCCATAATGCCCCATGATCATGGCAAACTCCAAAGGCATATCTGGAATCTGTGTAAATGGTTATGACCTTCCCTTTGGACAACTGACAAGCTCGGGTGAGAGCTATTAACTCAGCTGCTTGTGCACTTAAGTTTGAAGAGATTCGATTTGCTTCAAGTAAGTGATCTCCTTTGACCACTGCATAACTGGTGGAGAGTGTCCCATCGTCCAATCTCAAGGAACAACCGTCCACATAAAGTACTTCTCCTGTTTCTAATGGAGTTTCCTGGAGATCTGGCCTGGGTTTCAGGACCTTTGTGATTTCTTTATGGCAGTTGTGTGGTTCCCCCTCTCCCTCAGTGGGAAGTAGGGTAGCAGAGTTGAGCATCTTTCAATAGTAACATTTGACAGAGTACAGAGTACATTTTGATAATGGATTGCCCTTGCAGTAGTGAGGTGTGAGGTTTTGGCCTGGACTAAAATGGAGTGAACAGCGTGAGGCACTTTCACTGTCAGGGGACTCATGAGCACAATATCCGTGCTTGCCAGCACAGCCTCCGTTGTTGCTGCAACTGCTCTAAGACAAGTCGGAAGTCCTGTAGCCACTGGATCTAGTTTTTTGAAAAATAAGCTACTGGCCTCTGTTTTTCTCCATGGAGCTGTGTTAATACTGCATTCATATATCCCCCCTTTTCGTCCATGAAGAGAGTGAATGGACGAGAATAGTCAGGGAGTCCTAAAGCAGGCGCAGAAAATAATGCACTTTTTAAATCACACAGAGCCTTCTCAGCCTGCTCATTCCACTGTACACGACCTGTAAGAGGAAGGTCGACAGTGTTAGCTAGAATTTGTAAGGGCTGTGCTCTTTGGAAAAATTTAGGATCCAATGTCGACAATAACCAAGAATGCCCAATATAGACATTACCTGTTGCTTTGTGACCGGTCTGGGAAGATTTTGGATGGTAGTTATGCGGTCTTTCGACAGAGCTCTGGTACCACAAGTGATGTCATGCCCCAAGTACTTGACAGTGGTTTTAATTAGCTGCAGCTTTGCTTTAGAGACTTTGTGGCCATTTTCCGCAAGATATCTTAATAATAATTCCGTATCTTGCACGCATGCTTCCTCTGTTTCACTACAGAGCAATAAGTCGTCAACGTACTGTATTAATACACTTCCCTGTTAGGCCAGAAGCCTTCCAGGTTTTGAGCAAGCGCCTGTCCGTATATACAAGGAGCTTCCGTATAACCTTGTGGCATAACGGTCCAGGTCCAGCGGCGATTTTGAAAAGTAAAAGCAAACCAGAATTGTGAATCAGCGTGTACAGGAATAGAAAAGAAAGCATTTGCAAGGTCAATAACGGAGAAATAACATGCAGAAGGAGGGATAGTAGACAGAATAGTGGAAGGATTAGGTACGATCGGTGCTCTAGGAAAGATAGCAGAATTGACTTGTCTAAGGTCTTGGACGAAGCGCCAAGATCCATCCGCTTTCTTTATTGGCAGAATGGGAGAGTTAACAGGAGAATACTGAATAGGAATTATAGCTCCCCGTTCAACTAAGTCTTTGTGTACAGCAGCAATTCCAAGTTCAGCCTCGGGAGAAAGAGGATATTGTGCACGAGGCGGAAGGATGACTTTGGGAAGACCACTAAAGGTTCACAATTTGCGATTCTGCCAAAATCGTTTTTTCCCTGAGACCACAGAATGTCAGGAATTGTAGATAGCCAAGGAAAGAGTCTCTTTGCAAGGAATACAGAGAAGGAGACGGGTGACACAGGGAACGAACAACTGGCAGGTCGATTTGGATTATCACCTTAGTAACCAGGTGATCAAGGGTGACAAAAATTCCTGGTGCAATGTATGTCCAATCAGTCCTATTTTGACATTGTTCAACCCAGTCCCCAATTTCTACCCAACGAGCAGTGTTAGATTTTGCCAGGGAAACATGGGGGACTGCACCTTCTAAATAGAAAGTGTTTTGTAAGTGTGTAAGGTGAACTGAAGCAGCAGCTTTAGTGGGAGAGATGAAAATACAAGGGATGTGAAGACTCTCTGGACAAGGGGCTGAGGAGAGAAAAGATTCAAACCAAGGGATATCAACTTCAGTGTGGAAATATTGGGCAGTACAGTGAAGAGTGTCAGGGACTTGGAGGTGGGGAAAATTACAGGACGGGAAAGCATGGAGGGCATTAAGAAGGAGTTTTTGTGGGGAAATGTTTAGGGTCCAGGCAGCAAAAGAAGGTCGAGATGGTTGGAGAGTTTGGCACAGGAGCTTAGGAATGGAGCAATAGAATCCTTGTTCAGATAAGGAGATTGAAACAGACAGTTTAGTCATGAGATCTCTTCCCAATAAGTTAACTGGACACAGATGATTTAACAGGAATCGATGTGTCAAAATTGAACTATCAGTGGACAGTTGAACTTGAAGAGGCTTGGATACTGATAAAGTATGAGGTTGTCCTGAGGCAGTGAGGACCTTCACAGTGTCTTTCGAGGCAGGGACCTCCAACAATGATAAAGTTGAGCGGGTAGCTCCAGTGTCCACAAGGAAAACAGTTTCCTTACCATTTACTATCAAAGTTAGTAAAGGGTCTGCATCAGCATGATGAGTGAGCAAGGGAAACTGGAAAAAATGGCTGGGGGTCCCTGCTAATTCCTATGACCAGGGAATATCACTGGGTTCCTGGAGTGGAAGTGGTGGAGGTGAACGCTTGTTTGGGCAATTACGTCTGAAATGGCCAGCTTCACCGCAGTTGTAGCAGGTGTAAGGTGTGTGAAACTGTTCTGATGATTTAGGTATCTGGGTGAACTGGTCAGTAGGCATGGAGGGTTGGAGTCTTCTTCCCTTTCCACTTCCTCTCCATCTGAAGGAGTTGCCACGACCACGACCTTGAAATCCTCTGCCCCTACCCGTTCCCCCGGTGTAATATTGAAGCTGTGCCGCTATCAATTTAGTTTGCGTATCATATTCTTTTGTTTGGATTGTCTCTCAGCATGCTCAGCATGGCGTTTCACTTCCTCAAAAGTAGCACTTTCCCAGCCTATGCAAGACGTTCTGACTTTATTCTGTATGTCACTTCTTAAACCCGAAACAAAAGGGGGAACGGTAGCGCGGTTTCGATCTTCGTTATCTCGCAAACCAGAATGATTAGCCATCAGGTCTTGAATCCTTTGGGCCCATTCATCAACCGTCTCATCTTTCCGCTGCTTGGCAGCTGATATAAGTGACCAATCTGTTCCTTTTTGTATTTTCCTGCAATTGCAGTCTTTAATAATTCCCATTGTTCTAAAAATTGGGGCTCCTGATTATCACGATTCAAGGACTCATCCCATCTCCAAGCATTTCCATCCCCTCTGGTTCCATGATTTACTGTTGCCCAGGTGGTGCCTAGCTTTCGGCGCAGCACCTGCGTCCACTCCGCAGCATTTGGTTTATACATGTCATCCAGCTGCTGAAGTGATTCAACAAATTTTAAGCCGCCGACTCCCTTTGGATCTGGCAGTTCTGACACCACATCTTTTAATTCTTGGATGTCCCAATTTCGATGTATCATAACAGTGGTGGGATTATTAGCTCCTGCGGGTTGATTGGGGTTGTGCCTGGGATTTGGGACTTGTATTAAGGGACATGAAAATTCAGCTCCAGAATTCTGCGGCTTTAGGGAAGTAAAGCTGCATCCCAATTGGGGGTTTTGGTGTGATTGTAATGTTCGGCTTCTTGTATGACTAGAAATAGGGGATTGGAGTGAAGCATGTGGCTGGGATTTAGTATTATCTCCAAGCCGGGCGTCTCGGTCTTCGTCATCCGGGTCTGAATGAGAAGACGAGTCATAGTGAAACTGTGAATCTGCTCCGGGTAAATCATCGGCTACAAGAGGAGCCGGTGGGGCATTTGGAGCAGGAGGAAGAGGTGGTAGGGGTTGATAAGGAGGTGGGGTGTGAATGATTGGGTAAAGAGGATTCTTTTTATCCGATTTCTTTCGCCTATTTTCTGGCTCTGTCTCTGTCTTATTCTTTTGTAATGCTAGTAACATCTCCTCTTTTTCTTTTCGGGTCTTAATTTCCGCAGAAAGCGTCTCATTTCGCTTCCGCATCGCCTCAATTGCTCGATCTTTAATTACTAGTTCCCATCTATCAAACATATCCATCCTATAGGGACCCATTTTCCAGCAGCTTTGCATGTTTCTACAGAGGATTTTTCTAATTTCTTGTATTTCGAAAATATCCCCAGTTCCCTCAACTGGCCATCTACCACTGCTTTGTTTATTCCATTTCTTACACGCTTTTTTAAAGTCTAGCCCTGTTGTCTTTTCCACTAATTTTCTAGGTGATCCTCCCTTCGGACTCATACTGGGGTGTGGTAAGTCTTCCGAAAACAATCCTTCCAACAAAGACTTTTGAATTCCTAAAGGGATCTTGACTGGTTTACTATTTGTTTTTCCCATTATTGGATAGTGCTAATACTACAAAATATAAGGTTACAGCCCCTGCGGTTTTCTGCCTCCAGTCCCTTCCGTTTCCCGGATCACTATCTGCTGCTTCGTGGTTTTAGCGGACTAACAGTTTTATTGACCACTGAGTCTGGGGTTTTGACAGTTCAGTGCCAACCCCCTTTCCAGTCGTCTAACAACTAGTTAGCGCTTATGGTGTCCACAACAGATTAACCCGTTGGAGCAGGAATATGACCAGACTATAGAGGCAAAAGAGTCTCGCCCTCCCGTACCAGTGCTTTGTTGTCCCGCCCGTGAGGTGTTTTCCCTTTTATCTATTCTTCCCACTCCCTGCCTTTTATTTATTTTTCCGAGCCGGTATAAGACTCCGTCCCGTTTCAGGAAGCGTACTAACTAAGCCTTCTCAACACCTCACTTATTCGGCGCCCAGATCAAAAGGTGCTCCCTTTCTAGTTTTCTGTTCTTCCACCCCTCCTTTCCTTTAATAATTCTTTCAATTCCAAGGGGCGTACTCACTAACTATTCTGGCACTTTTTATTTCCGTCCGGAAGCGCCTTAATCCGCTAAGTCTATCTTTCCCAGTTAAGAAAACCCCAGGTACTCACCAAGAATTTTCCTCCCGTCTGGAAGTTCCCAGTTCACTCGACTTCAGCAAAATCAGAGGAGGACAAGGGCTCTTCAAGCGGGACTCGGCAGAGGCAGGCCAGTCCTAACTTTTTGCGGATCTGGTCCTACCGACCCGGCCGGAATCGGTCCTTCACCGGTCCTCTGGACGATCGCGCTCAAGGAGTCACTTGGCCGTCTCTGCCCCACGTTGGGCGCCAAAACTGTGAGCGCTGAAGTCGGAAACAACGGAAGAACTCAAACCCAATTAAAGTAAAAATAATTTCTTTATTCTCTCTACTCACAAAGAAGAAAGAATAAAGAAATTATTTTTACTTTAATTGGGTTTGAGTTCTTCCGTTATTTCCGACTTCAGCGCTCACACTGCCATCCACCTTCAGAACCCAGAGGAGCAGCTACCTGCTTCAGTTCTGTTTTGGACTCGTGTCTGCAAATTGTGTGTTTATTTCCCTCCAGCCTT
>NW_024385835.1:0-7464 GCF_016835505.1 Polypterus senegalus
CCTGAAACACACGCAAGACTGGAGACCTCCCGATCCCTGGCTTCGGTTTGGCTCTCATCCCAGCCTCGAGACTTGGACTCCTTGGTCTCCAGGACGCTCACACCAAGGACTGCCACTCCAAGCCTCCCGACTTCCGCTGCCTTTCTGCAGCCTTCTGCGGCTCGTCGCTTTCACCTTGGTCACTCCCGCTACCTGCTCGCTCAGCGGGAGCGACATCAACACAAACACCTGGGTGTCGGCCTAACACCCAGCTTCCTCGCAGCTGTCCATGAGCGCTCATTCGCCCGACGTCCGGCCGCTTCGCGGCTCTCTACCTCTCACCGACCTGCTTCCTCTCCTGCTCCCGGTAACCTCCGTCCTCTCCTTTCCTTTCTCCGATCGTTTCTTTCTCTCTAATCGATTTTTTCTCCCCCCCACAACCGACTCGCGCTTCTTTTTAAAACGTGAGGGGCCATCACAGCTGCAGCATTAGCCACGGGAGCAATCACGAATGTGGGCAGTTCCTCACCTGTGCACACGGTGAGAAACGCCCACATCGACGCACGCCCCGCTGCTCGCTACAACAACGCCCCTCACGCCGCCTCGGTGCGATGATTATTTATTTAAAATCAATGGCCTTTTCTCCACGAGCTGTGGACCCATAACACCACAGTACTGCTTAGACATTTTCCTGAATTTTGATTCATAATGAATACTTATTTCTTTTTTTCATGTGTGTATTTTGTGTGTGTACATACACGTATGATTAGAGAGTCATTGCAGGTTGTGAGGGGTCAGGACATGAGCCTTTCATGCTCCACATACTCTCAACCCTCAATTATTTAATATTTGCTTACATGTCATTTTTCTTCAGATTTGTGTTTTTATATTTTCACCTCATTGACTCTTGTATTGTGAATGTTGGGGTCAGGATGGGATTGTTTACTGAGCTCTCCCCATGTTTGCCCACTCCTAAGCAGAACTTGTTGATTCTTTCCTGTGTTTTTATTTGAGAGACCTCGGTTTAGTTTTTTGCATATACAGTTTAGGGGTGCGATTCTGGAACAATTACTTTGACAATCATGTTACTTTCTTTTTCATAACTTCTTTAACACACGACTTCTCCGCTGCGAAGTGCGGGTATTTTGCTAGTGTTATAATATTTCAAGAATTTGTTGATAAAATGATGATTCTGTTTTGTAATGTAGTTAAAAAAAATCAACAATAGTCTTGTTGATTGTGCCTGTCACATGTGATCTATTTATTTTACTATTTTAACTTCTTGGCTGCTATAATTGTGCTCATGTAATGAGTAGTTCAAATACAATTGAAAATAAAGAACAAGTTGAGTCTCTATTCACTTGCTACTTAAGTCTTATGATTGCTTATGCTTATCAAAGTTTGTTCATAAATTAAACCAAGATTTATTTAGTGTTGAAAAATAATGTCAGTATGAAAGCTGTGGGTTAAAAACTAAAATTTTTTATCTTTTAAACTTTATACAGGAATCAAACTTCACTGCTGTTCTGAATGTGGCAAACAGTTTACACAGAGAGGCCATCTTCAGATCCACCAAATAATCCACACATGGGAGGAGCCATATTGCTGCTCTGAATGTGGTAAACAGTTTTCAGAAAGAAGCAGTCTTCAGCGCCACAAAATAATTCACACCGGGGAGAAGCCATATTGCTGCTTTGAATGTGGTAAACAGTTTTCAGAAAGAAGCCGTCTTCAGCGCCACAAAAGAATTCACACAGGAGAGAAGCCATATGACTGTTCTGAATGTGGTAAAAAGTTTTCACAGAGAAGCCATCTTAAGAGTCACCAAAGAATCCACACAGGAGAGAAGCCATATTGCTGTTCTGAATGTGGTAAACAGTTTTCAGATAGAAGCAGTTTTCAGCGCCACAAAATAATTCACACAGCACAAAAGCCATATTGCTGTTCTGAATGTGGTAAAAAGTTTTCACAGAGAAGCCATCTTCAGAACCACCAAAGAATTCATACAGGGCAGAAGCCATATGACTGTTCTGAATGTGGTAAAGCGTTTTCAGAGAGAAGGTATCTTCAGAAACATCAAAGAATTCACACAAGAGAGAAAAAAATGACACAAAACTCCCCCACCTTGTCCACAGATGAACACAGTACAATGCTAAGCAGCAGAAGAAATAATTCATAAAGTTTTAAAACAAAAAAGCTATTGTAATGGAAGGATTTTTCTAAAGAGAGGGGGGGATCAAGAGAGCAGATGGGCGTTGGTCGCTTCAGCGCGAAACCCAGCTGCATTACTGATGTTTTGGGAGAAACAGCCGGGAATGTTCTAAAGATACAGCCAAGGCTATGTAAGGAGTTGTTTTTCACTTCGAGAGGCTTTTTTCACATGTAAGAATATTACTGTGTCTTCTGGTATCAGGCACTAGTCTCAAGGCCGAGTAGAAGGAAAAAGCGCCGTGTCCCGTGGAAGGAGGGGGTGTGAGAAACTGATCACTTCTGCAAGCACTGCTTCCACGTAGATCGCTTTTGGGCAAGGACACCTAATTAGTATATAAGGGAAGGTTCCGCCCTCAGTTTCTTTGGAGGCTCAACCGTGGGGACTGCGCGCACCTCCCGGTATTTGAAAGGCACATGAGTTGGTCCTCTGACAAGACTGACAAGCGGGCCCCCTCAGTCTACTGGTCTAGGATGATGGCTCTGGGTCTTTTTATATGTCTGTACATATTGTTTTGTTTTTGTATGTCTGCATTATATTGCATTATATGTGTTTGATTATTATAATTGATTAAGTAAATAAAATAGAAGTATTGGACCTCTTCTCTCTGATTCTTTGCCTACTTATGTTCTAATCCCTTGAACCATTTTCCCAAATCAAAACATTTGGCGTCACGAACAGGATTTTGGGGAATCTGGTAAAATATTGAACTATTAAGTGAGGCAAAGGAAATCAGAGATGTTTAAGAAGAAGAATAAAAACCCTGAGGCAGCTCCTTTACCTCTTCCCGGTTGGGAGGAAACGGTGTTGGAAGACTGCGCCAGAGAATTGAGATGTGGGGGAGGATCAGCACAATATTGGCAGAAGATGAATCCCCCAACACCAGTGAGTGTACGAGCTGCGCTTAAGAAATGTCAAGTGTCTGCAAAGGAACCCATAACGGGCTTGCAGACGCGGGGGTGGGTTTTGCTAACTGCGGTTAAGAGTCTGGACGACTTGGTAGACGAAAAAGAAAGGGAGATTAGAAAGTTGCAAAAGGACTTGGCGGATGCGTTAGGGCGGGCCTCAATGGCTGAATCCCAGGTAGCTGTATTATTGCCGCGGGTACAGCGGGCCGAAGGGATGGCGGAAAAGGCAGCCTTTTGCATAGCCAAAGTGAATGCTAAAAAGATTATTATAAAGAAGTTAGATGAGGAGACAAGTGAGATAAATACCTGGCTAAAAATTTGCGAGCAGCTAGCAGTACACGTAGCAATGTATAAAGAGAATGCCACACAGATTAAGCAACGATCGCTCAGTGTTAAAGTGTGTGCTTTGATTTCGGGGTCTTTTGACCCTGAGAAACAGGAGATAAATGCAGGAGAACTTAGTTTGTCACAGAGCGCTGCACTCTCATATCTGCTTGCTGATAAGAGAGCCGCTTTTGTTGGAAGGCAAGGACACGCAGCTCTTGTGCTGCACACCGGAGCGCAGTTTATAGCAGAGCAGATTGCAGCTGAGACAGGAGGCAGTCACTCAAGTATGCTGGCGAGTTGCTTGCAGCAAGGCAAAGTGAATGCGAAAAAGGAAAATTAAGCGATAGAAAAATGTTTGAGTATAAAATTATCAAGAAAGCATAATTAACCTAAATATAGACAATTAGAAGAAGTGCAAGCATTTGGTAAATTAGGAAAGTACTATAATAAGAATTTGGATAATTAAAATGTGAAGTTTTGAAAAGGTTAACTTGATTCAAATAGTTGTGCTTCATGTTACTCCCTGTTAAAAACAATTTGAGTCGTTTTTACAGTCTGATAAGTAAAGCAGCCTTCAGAAAAATGTAGGAGGATAGCACCAAAAAGAATAACAAGCGTTGAGAAGAATATCATGCGCGAAAAAGAAAAAGTGCACTGTATTTAACTTTAAAGGTACCTGGCTCTCGCTAATGTCTGTGTATGTGAATATGTCTGTGCTGAACTTATTCAATGTGTGTGCCTGTATACTATGTGTATGCCTGAGCATTAATTGTTCTCTGTGTGTGTGTAAATATGTTTGTGCTAAAAATGTGTGAGCGTGCCTGTTATTTGTTCTGTGGGTGCGTACGTGTGTTTGGGAGTAAGAAAGCAAAAACATGGAGACTTCTGGGTAATGTAGTTCAACTATGATTTGCTGAAGCTGCCGTGTGCATATAAACTTCCAGAGCTCTGAGTAAATATGGGTTAAAATAAATGTGAGTATGAGTAACATTTGATAAAATGAAAAATGCATTCACTTTTAATAATAAGTGATAATAAGTAACAAAACTGAGGTAAAGTTGAATGTGTTAAAACAATGGTTTGGGTGATTTTGTGTATGTTATATAGTGTGTTAGAGGGATCCCTATGTGTGTGTATGTTAAATAGGTTTCAGTGTGCTTAAAAGAATGTGTAAAAATATGTGGTGGTGTTTGCAAGAATGAAATAATTGATATTATTATGTGTAAGAATGTGAATGTAAATGTTGAAATTAAAAGAGCTCTTAATTCTAAATTAAAAAAAAAAAAGATTTGAACAGGTGGTGTAAAAAGGTCTCCAGATTAAGCACATTATATGAGCACCCCTTTTATTTGAGTACTGGCCAGACTCTGATAAAAGGGAGGATTTTAATTAAAATGAGTACATTTCAATTGAAGGAGACATTATTTTAGCAAAATGAAGCTGAAGAAAAACAGACTGTGCTCTTTGGAGTCAACATTCTGAAAAATGTGTAATAAAACATCTGGAAGATAACAATGAAAGAATGTGCAAGATCAACTGTCTTTGACAGAAGGTTATGGGGAAAAGAAAATCAGTGTATATAATTGAAGTAGATTTAAAGTATTTTCTTAGTTTGAAATATGGGTAGGAATGTGCAAATTTCTTAGAGGGCCTTATTGTAAATAAAGGCACATTTTACATTATAGGACATTCTGATATATTGATTTCTTTCCTTATTTCCTTTGTGTGTAATATTGACATGTTTGTGTGAAATACAGTGGAATACTGGTATCACAACAAAACTAATGGAAGGTTCACTTTTATATTTTTGATGCATTAATTAAATATTGAATGAGACATTTTATTAAGATTGGTATTTTAATAATTAGTAATAAAAAGAAAGAGAAATATTACTTAGGATATTTGTAAAGTTAATCAGAATTGAGTCTAATCTAACATTAAGGCATCTATTAGAGATTGTTAAGTGATTGTCATTGCAGTGGCATTCCACTATTACTAGTCAGGGTCAGTCCAGTTTAGATATTCTAGGTTATTGATTGTAGTATTATAGCAAATAATGTAGAGCTTTACATTTAGGTACATTTATTTAATTGAAAAGAATAATAGTAAGAATATGGGATGACACACATAACTAGTATTTTGGGGATAAGGGACACCTACTATAGGTCAGAACATCCATAGCTTTTAGAAGAGGATAAAACAGTTTAGGCTAGCATGTTGATGGTGATACAGGTCAAATGATTAACATCATGGCTTGATGAGTATATGTTATGGAAATCAGTGAAATGAAGTAATAATTTGGCCCATAGGAGATGGAGTGTCCTATACATACAGTGGTGAGTGTGTGGTCAGTGAATTAAAAAGCCCAGATGAAGTCTGAAGATCTCTGAAGATATGAATCCTTAATAAGAAGCTTGGGTATAACCCTTGAAATTGAAATGAATGTGACCTCAAAAATGACCCAGTGATTTGCATTTTGGAAGGTAGTGCTGACGTCTTCCGAAGGGAGGATTGACACCTACTGTCCACAAAATGGTTGCATTAATGTGATAAAGGTGGCTCAAGGTTGAGACCACAGCTGGGTGTATATTTGGGCAATTTTATGAATGAGTGTGTTAAGATGTGAGCATGGTGAGGTGTGTAAGGACTTTATCTCCGATTATCATTGTGCACAGCGGTGACAACCTAAAACTGGGAACTTTTGAGTTATTTAAGATAAATATTTATGCCATCTGTATCATCACCAATAATATTAATTAGTATTAGCTTTATTTGAACCTGGGAATCATGGGGTGAAGCAGAAATTACTCTCTTAATGGTATTGTTATATATATATTTGAATGGTATGTTGTTGCTTATTACCAGTTTCCTAATTAGTTATTACTAGAGTTGCTGTCAAACAGGTGTGCATCCAATTTCTTGAACCATGGACACCTTAAGTTAAAGATTTTTATTCTTTTCTTGATGACAATGTGGATGATGAAATACCAAATCGGAAGAAACTCCTTGGGTGAAGTGCTAGTAACCGCTCCCCAAGGAGGTGACCCTCTACGGTGCGCAAAGTACCTGGGTTGAAGAAAAATGTAAATTCACTGGAAAAATATTTCTCCGAGCGAAGAAAAAGCATTTATTATGGACAATTGTTTTATTATTATTGCGTTAATGACTATATTTAACTGTTATGTATTTTGTGCTTTACGAAAAATTGCAATCAGAACAAGAAGGGCAAGAGCGCTGGGTTTGCGCTGAGCGAGGGGCCGAATGTAATGGAAGGATTTTTCTAAAGAGAGGGGGGGATCAAGAGAGCAGATGGGCGTTGGTCGCTTCAGCGCGAAACCCAGCTGCATTACTGATGTTTTGGGAGAAACAGCCGGGAATGTTCTAAAGATACAGCCAAGGCTATGTAAGGAGTTGTTTTTCACTTCGAGAGGCTTTTTTCACATGTAAGCATATTACTGTGTCTTCTGGTATCAGGCACTAGTCTCAAGGCCGAGTAGAAGGAAAAAGTGCCGTGTCCCGTGGAAGGAGGGGGTGTGAGAAACTGATCACTTCTGCATGCACTGCTTCCACGTAGACCGCTTTTGGGCAAGGACACCTAATTAGTATATAAGGGAAGGTTCCGTCCTCAGTTTCTTTGGAGGCTCAACCGTGGGGACTGCGCGCACCTCCCGGTATTTGAAAGGCACATGAGTTGGTCCTCTGACAAGACTGACAAGCGGGCCCCCTCAGTCTACTGGTCTAGGATGATGGCTCTGGGTCTTTTTATATGTTTGTACGTATTGTTTTGTTTTTGTATGTCTGCATTATATTGCATTATATGTGTTTGATTATTATAATTGATTAAGTAAATAAAATAGAAGTATTGGACCTCTTCTCTCTGATTCTTTGCCTACTTATGTTGTAATCATAAGTAGGCAAAGCTAACAGCTATAATTGGGGAAAGTACAAGTACAGTGGTAAATACACTGCCCACCTCTAACAGCCACATGTGGAAACAGAACTTACTCATGCATGGCTTATGAGGGGCTAACTAAGACCAAA
>NW_024385836.1:0-8697 GCF_016835505.1 Polypterus senegalus
ATTAAACTGAAGTTGAAGTTAAATACTTGAGTCTCTCTATGTTTTGAAACACTTAAACAATTCACATAGTTTTTACAGAAGCGAACTGTTTGAACAGTTTCTGGTGGACAACAAGGTCAACATGTGACACAAAGTGAATTTCAGGCCCTGAACGCTTATGGTGAAATAAGTTACTTCAACTCTAACGCTTGTGTAAAGTCAAAGTACTCTGGTAAATGCAGTTCTAAATGATGAAATCCCCAGTCCCTTATGGTTAGAACGTTGGATGGTTTCCCAACTGTTTTCAAATGCACTTCACATCTTAAACTCAGCTTTTGAAATCCCATTAACTTGCAATGACAAAACTGAAGTTGAGTGAAACTCAATGAGTCTTAACTTCTAGTTGTGAAACCACTTGAAACACATCTGTGACATAGTTTTTACGAAATAACTGTTTTGAAAGTTCCTTAAAAACCTACATGTGAAAGTCAAATACTCTGGTAAAAGCGTTCTAAGTGATTAAGTTCCCAGACCCTTAATGTTAGAAGTCTTGATGGTTTCACCATGTTTAAATGATTCAATTCAACTACCTTATGTAAATTTGATGGTTTCATTGTTGCAAAGTGCAATTCAAATCTCAACTAACTTTTAGAAATTCCTTTAGTTGTGAGCAAAAACTAATTGGTTAAATTTATGAGTCTAAACTTCATGTTTTGAAACCATTAAAACATCTGGACATAGATTTAGAAACGAACTGTTTTGAAAGTTTCTGAATTGAAACTAAGCGTACTATGGTGAACAAAGGCTAATTTCAGGCCTTGAAAGTCAGTATGTGAATAAAGGTTACCTTCAACTCAGCTGAAATCCCAAGTCAAATACTTGGTTAAAGCAGTTTCTAAGTGTTATCCCAGTTTCTCAAAGTGATTAAACTGTTTAATGGTTTTCGAAACCTATTATTCAAGTGCACAACATCTAAACTGCACTTGAAAGTCATTAACTTGCAATGAAAAACTGAATTGAGTGCAACTCTGAGTCTTATTTTAGATAACATCACTTGAAATACATCGGTGAACATAGCTTTTACAAATAACTGTTTTGAACAGTATCCTGAGTGGAAAATTAAGCTGTATTCATGGTTACACAATCATTTTCAGCCTTCAAAAACTCTGGTTATGGTGATTTACAGGTTAAACTCACCTAACCTTGGAGTAAAATCTTTGGTAAGGTTCTAAATGTTAATCCAGTACCATTATAGTTAAGAACTTTTGGATAATTCCATGTTTTCAAAGTGCAATTCAACATCTCAAACTCAACCGAAATTCCTATTGAGTTGCATTGGGTAAAAACTGAAGTTGGTTAAATTTAATGATCTAAACTTCTATTTGGAAAACTTTAAATACATCTGCGACAGTTTTTGAAATGAACTGTTTTGAACGTTTCCCGGTGGAAAAAAGGCGTCACATTCTACCGGAATTTCAGGCCCCGAAGCGGCGTTATTGAAATAAACACCTTCAACTCTAAGCTGTGTAAAATCAAAGTACTCTGGTAAAAAACAGTTTTAAATGATGAAATCCAATACCCTTTTGGTTAAAAACTGTTGGGGGGTTTCCCCACTGTTTTTTAAAAATACTTCATCTTAAAACCCCCTTTTTAAATCCCCCTTAAAAGGACAAAAACTGAAGTTGGGAAACTCTGAGTCTTAACTTCTATGTTGTGAAAGCATTTAAAAAAAATCTGTGCAAGTTTTTACGAAATAAACTGTTTGAACATATCCTGGGGAAAACAAGCCCTCCCCATGTACCAAAGGTTTTTACCCCTTATGGTGATTTCAGGTTACCTTTAACTCCTCTGGAAAGTCAAAATACTCTGGTAAAAACGTTCCTTTATGAAATCCCCCTACCCTTTTGGTTAGAACTTTTATGGTTTCCCCACTGTTTTCAAAGTGCAATTCAACATCTCAAACTCAACTTTAGAAATTCCTTTTGAGTTGCATTGGGCAAAAACTGAAGTTGAGTTAAATTTAGTGAGTAACCTATTTTGAAACCATTAAAAAAATTCCCCCATATTTTTTTTCAGAAATGAACTGTTTGAACAGTTTCGGGGGGAAAAAAAGGGGTCACACATGTGTACACAAAGGAATTTCAGGCCCTGGCGTTATGGTGAAATAAAGGTTACCTTCAACCTAACGCTGGTTAAAAAAAAAATACTCTGGGAAAAGCAGTTCTAAAAAATGAAATCCCAGTACCCTTTTGGTTAAAACTGTTTAAAGGTTTCCCCACTTTTTTTCAAAATGCAATTCAATACCAAAATCACCTTTTGAAATTTCCATTAAAATTGCATTTGGGGGAAAAAATGAAGTTGAGTTAAATTTTTTGAGTCTTAACTTCTATTTGTACCCCAAAAAAACATCTGGGCATAGTTTTTTTAAAAAATAACTGTTTTGAACATTTCCCGGGTGGAAAAAACCTCACAACCAAAAAATTTCAGGGCCCTGAAGCTTATGGGAAAAAAAAGGGTTTCCTTCAACTCTAACCTGTGAAAAAAAATACTCTGGTAAACAAAATTTTAAAAGTGAAAACCCCCGTACCCTTTGGTTAAAAACTGTTTGGATGGTTTCCCACTGTTTTTTTAAAATGCATTCAATTTAAACTCACCTTTTTGAAATCATTAATTGCAATGGAAAAAACTGAAGTTGAGTAAATAATGAGTCTTTAAATTCTATGTTTGAAACCTTAAACACATCTGGACATAGTTTTTTAAAAAAAAACGTTTGAACAAATTTCCGGTGGAAAAAACCCTCACACATGTGTACACAAAATGATTTTCCCCTGAAGCGGGGTTATGGTGATTTTGGTTACCTTTAACTCTAACTTGTAAAATCAAAATCTCTGGTAAAAACAGTTCTAAATATAAATCCCCAGTACCCTTTTGGTTAAGAACTGTTTGGATGGTTTCCCACTGTTTTTAAAGTGCAATTCAAAATCTAAACTCAACTTTGAAATTCCATTATTGCATTTCAAAACTGGTTAGTTAAATTTATGGTCAAAATTCAAATTTTTTGAAAACGAAACACATCTAAAAATAGTTTTTACAGAAATAACTGTTTTGAACGTTTCCCGGTGGAAAAAGGCGTCACACATTGTACCAAAGGGGAATTTCAGGCCTGAAAAGCGTTATTTAAATGGTTCCCTTTAACTCTACCTTTAAAGTCAAAAAAACTCTGGAAACAGTTCTAAATGATGAAAACCCCGACCCATGTTGAACTGTTTAAAGGTTCCCCCTTTTTTTAAAAATAATTCAATATCTCAAAAATCCTTTTTAAATTCCTATTGAGTTGCATTGGGCAAAAACAAGTTGAGTTAAATTTAATAGTTTAACCTATGTTGGAAACCCTTAAAAATTTTTCACATAGTTTTTACGAAAAACTGTTTTGAACACTTTCCCGGTGGACAACAAAGGGGTCCCCCACATGTGTAAAAAAGTGAATTTCAGGCCCTGAACGCGTTATGGTAAATAAGGGTTCCTTCAACTCTAAAGCTTTAAAATCAAATTCCCGGTAAAAGCAGTTCTAAAAAAAAATCCCTTTTGGTTAAGCTGTTTGGATGGTTTCCCAACTGTTTTCAAAATGCACTTCACATCTTAAAACACCTTTTTTAAATCCCCTTAACCTGGACAAAAAAATGAATTGAGTGAAACTCAATGGTCTTCTTCTATGTTGTAAACACTTGAAACACATCTGTGACATAGTTTTTTAAAAAAAAACTTTTTGAACCGTATCCCGGTGGAAAAAAGCCGTCACAATGTTACCAAAAATGATTTTCAGCCCTTGAAAGGGGGTTATGGTGTTTTAGGTTTTTCCCCTCTGTGGAAAATCAAAAAATTGGTAAAAGTTCTAAAAGATAAATTTTACCCTATGGTTGAACTGTTTGGATGGTTTCCCCCTGTTTTAAAGTCAATTATCTCAAACTCAACTTTTTAAATTCCTTTTAGTTTCATTGGGGAAAAATGAAGTTGAGTTAAATTTTAAAGTTTTAAACTTCTATTTTGCACTTAAATACATCTGCATATTTTTTTGAAATGAACTTTTTGGTTTTTTTTGGAAAACAAAAAACGTCACACATTCTACAAAAAATTTCAGGCCCCAAGGGGGTTTGGGGAAATAACTTACCTTCAACCAACCTTGTAAGTCAAATCTCAAAAACAGTTTTAAATGATGAAATCCACAGTACCCCATGGTTAAAAACTGTTCGGATGGTTTCCCCCCTGTTTTCAAAAACACTTCACATCTTAAAATCACCTTTTGAAATCCCCCTTAACTTGTGGACAAAACGAAGTTGGTGAAAATTGAGTCAACTTCTATTTTTGAAAGCACTTTAAACCCTCTTTACATAGTTTTTACAAAATAAACTGTTTTAACGTATCCCGGTGGAAAACAATCACACGTGCCATATTTTCAAATTAAAACGGTTATGGTGATTTCAGGTTACCTTCAACTCTAACTCTGTGGGAAAATCAAAAAATTGGGAAAAGCAGTTCTAAATGATAAATCCCCCGTACCCCAAAGGTTAAGAACTGTTTGGGTGGTTTCCCCCTGTTTTTCAAATGCAATTCAACATCTCAAACTCAACTTTAAAAATTCCCATTAGTTGCATTGGGCAAAAAATGAAGTTGGTTAAATTTAGTGAGTCTAAACTTCATGTTGTGAAACCACTTAAACATCTGAAAAAGTTTTTACAGAAATGAACTGTTTTGGTTTCCCGGTGGAAAACAAGGCGTCCCCATGTGTACACAAAAAAAAATTTTGGGCCCCGGCGTTTGGTGAAATAAGGGTTCCTTCAACCCCCGTTGAAGTCAAAAAAACTCTGGTAAAGCAGTTCTAAATGATTCCCAGTACCCATGGTTAGAACTTTCAGTTTTACTTTTTTAAAATGCAATTCAATATTTAAACTCACCTTTTTAAATTCCTATTGAGTTGCTTTGGGGAAAAAAATGAAGTTGAGGGTTAAAATTTAATGGCTTTAAATTCTATGTTGTGAAACCACTTAAAACACATCTGCGACATATTTTTACAGAAATGAACTGTTTTGAACACTTTTTTTTTGGGGGACAACAAGGCGTTTACCCCCATGTGTACACAAAGTGAATTTCGGCCCTGAAAACGGGGTTATGGTCAAATAAAGGAAACCCTTTAACTCTAGCCGGGGTAAAAAATCAAAGTACTCTGGTAAAAACAATTCTAAATGATGAAATCCCCCGTACCCTTATGGTTAAGAACTGTTTTTGGGTGGCCCCAACTGTTTTTTTAAAGTGCACTTCCCTCTTAAACTCACCTTTTGAAATCCCCATTAACTTTGCAATGGACAAAAGGAAATTGAGTGAAACTCAATGAGTCTTAACTTCTATTTTGTGAAAGCCGGCACATCTTTACATAGTTTTTACAGAAATAAACTGCTTTGAACAGTATCCTTTGGGGGAAAACAAACCGTCCCCATGTGTACACAAAAATTTTAAGGGGAAACGGGGTTATGGTGATTTCAAAGGGTTTCCTTCAACTCTAACTCTGTGGGAAAAGTCAAAAAACTTTTTGGTAAAAACAGTTCTAAATGATGAAATCCCCCCGTACCCTTATGGTTAAAATTTTTTGGATGGTTTTCCCCCCTGTTTTCAAAGTGCAATTTCCTTCTCAAACTCAACTTTTGAAATTCCCATTGAGTTGCATTGGGCAAAAACGAAATTGGGGGTTAAATTTAGTGAGTCCCCCCTTTGGGTTTTGGGAAAACCCCTTGGAAAAACATCTGCAACATAGTTTTTACAGAAATGAACTTTTGAACAGTTTCCCGGGGGGAAAACAAGGCGTCACACATTTTACACAAAAGAAATTTCCGGGCCCTGGGAAAAACGTTATGGTGAAATAAGGTTAACCCAACTCCCAAGCTTTTGTAAAAAAAAAAAATCTCTGAAAAAGCATTTCCTAATTAAAACCCAATTTCCCTTATGGTTAAAAACTTTTTTTCAATGGTTTCCCCCCCTTTTTTTTAAAGTGCAATTCAATATCTCAAACTCACCTTTTGAAATTCCCATTGAGTTCTTTGGGGAAAAACAAGTTGGGGTTAAATTTTAGGGCTTAACTTTATTTTTAGCCCCCTTAAAAAAACCCCCCTCTGCGACATAGTTTTTACAGAAATGAACTTTTTTAACACTTTCCTGGTGGACAACAAAAGGGGTCACACATGTGTACACAAAAAGAATTTCAGGCCCTGAAAGCGTTATGGTCTTTTTTCCCCCCCATTTTAAAGGGCAAAATACCCGGTAAAAACAGTTCTAAATGATGAAATCCCCAATTCCCTTATGGTTAAAAACTGTTTGGATGGTTTCCAACTGTTTTTTAAAGTGCACTTCACATCTTAAACTTCACCTTTTGAAACCCATTAACTGCAATGGACAACTGAAGTTGGTGGGAAAATCAATGAGTCTTAACTTCTATGTTGTGAAAGCACTTGAAAAACTCTGTGACATAGTTTTCAGAAATAAACTCTTGAACAGTATCCGGGGAAAAAAAGCCGTCACAATGTGTACACAAAATGATTTTCAGCCCTTGGGAAAACAGCGTTATGGTGATTTCAGGGTTTCCTTCAAAATCAACTCTGTGGAAAGTCAAAATACTCTGTAAAGCGTTCCCAATGATGAAATCCCCAGTACCCTTATGGTTAGAACTGTTTGGATGGTTTCCCATGTTTTCAAAGTGCAATTCAAAATCTCAAACTCAACTTTAGAAATTCCTTTGGGTTGCATTGGCAAAACTGAAGTTATTAAATTTAGTAGTCCAAACTTCTAGTGTGAAACCATGAAACACATCTGCAACATAGTTTTAAGAAATGAACTTTTTTAACAGTTTCCTGGTGGAAAACACGTCACACATGTGTACACAAAAAAATTTCAGGCCCCCTAAAAAGCATTATATGGTGAAATAAGGTTACCTTCAACTCTAACGCTGTGTAAAGTCAAAATACTCTGGTAAAAGCAGTTCTAAATGATGAAATCCCCAGTACCCTTATGGTTAAGAACTGTGTCGATGGTTTCCCCACTGTTTTTCAAAGTGCAATTCAATATCTCACACTCACCTTTTTGAAATTCCTATTGAGTTGCATTGGGCAAAAACTGAAGTTGAGTTAAATTTAATGAGTCTAAACTTCTATGTTGTGAAACCACTTGAAATACATCTGCGACATAGTTTTTACAGAAATGAACTGTTTTGAACAGTTTCCTGGTGGAAAACAAGGCGTCACACAAGTGTACACAAAGAATTTCAGGCCCTGAAACGCTTTATGGTGAAATAAGGTTACCTTCAACTCTAACGCTGTGTAAAGTCAAAGTACTCTGGTAAAGGCAGTTCTAAATGATGAAATCCCAGTACCCTTATGGTTAAGAACTGTTTGGATGGTTTCCCAACTGTTTTTCAAAGTGCACTTCACATCTTAAACTCACCTTTTGAAATCCCCATTAACTTGCAATGGACAAAACTGAAGTTGAGTAAACTTAATGAGTCTTAACTTCTATGTTGTGAAACCACTTGAAACACATCTGTGACATAGTTTTTTACAGAAATAAACTGTTTTGAACAGTATCCTGGTGGAAAACAAGGCGTCACACATGTGTACACAAAGTGATTTTCAGCCCTTAAAACGCGTTATGGTGATTTCAGGTTACCTTCAACTCTAACGCTGTGTAAAGTCAAAAATACTCTGGTAAAAGCAGTTCTAAAGATGAAATCACCAGTACCCTTATGGTTAAGAACTGTTTGGATGGTTTCCCCACTGTTTTTCAAAGTGCAATTCAACATCTCAAACTCAACTTTAGAAATTCCTTTTGAGTTGCATTGGGCAAAAACTGAAGTTGAGTTAAATTTAATGAGTCTAAACTTCAATGTTGTGAAACCACTTGAAACACATCTGCGACATAGTTTTTCACAGAAAGAACTGTTTTGAACAGTTTCCTGGTGGAAAACAAGCGTCACACATGTGTACACAAAGAGAATTTCAGGCCCTGAAACGCTTATGGTGAAATAAGGTTACCTTCAACTCTAACGCTGTGTAAAGTCAAATACTCTGGTAAAGCAGTTCTAAATGATGAAATCCCAGTACCCTTATGTTAAGAACTGTTTGGATGGTTTCCCACTGTTTTCAAAGTGCATTAATCTAAACTCACCTTTTGAAATCCTATTATTGCATGGCAAAACTGAAGTTGAGTAAATTAATGAGTCTAACTTCTATGTTGTGAAACCACTTGAAAACATCTGTGACATAGTTTTTACAGAAAAACTGTTTTGAACAGTTCCTGTGGAAAACAAGCGTCACACATGTGTACACAAGGATTTCAGCCCTACGCGTATGGTGAATAGGTTACCTTCAACTCCAACGCTGTGTAAAGTCAAAATACTCTGGTAAAGCAGTTCTAAATGATGAAATCACCAGTACCCTTATGGTTAAGAACTGTTTGGATGGTTTCCCCACTGTTTTCAAGTGCAATTCAACATCTCAAACTCACCTTGAAATTCTATTGAGTTGCATTGGGCAAAAGAATTGATAAATTATGGTCCTTTTTGAAAACAAAAAAAAAAAAAAAAATTCCTATTGAAAGTTGCAAAGTGCGCATGTTAAGCAACTTTAAATGTTTGAAAAACGTTTTGAACACTTGAACACATCAGTGAACATTAGTTTT
>NW_024385837.1:0-2225 GCF_016835505.1 Polypterus senegalus
GTTCCACCATCCAAGATTGATATAGCTTCTTGTTAAAGGGTAAATGAGTTTTGCTGTAAATGAAAGTTATTTTCTTTTCTGGAAGATGTACAACATATTTATAGCCCTCTTTTGTATGGAGAAATGGATATATCTCAAAAAATTGTTAAACCTGCACAAAGCTAAAAATAAATTTCTGAACAAAACTAATCAAAGGCTAGAATTTGTAATGCAAAAATTACAAAAAGGTGTCTTGGTTTTTAATTTCTATCTATCTATCTATCTATCGTCACAATAATGAGACATACTCAGATAAAGATTTGGGGCAGCCACCCGTATATTCTGGTATCCCGGCTGCAAAGTTGCTTTTATCAAAATAAACAGCACTGATATGCATACAAATGAGTCCAAAACAAGACTGAGGATTTAGGGAAAAGGGACAGGCTTTTAAAGGGGAAGACAGGAAGTGAGGTCATAAGGATCGGGCCCATGTTCTTCAATCATTGGTTCAAGCCCGGACGTGCCATCACAGGGGCCGGAGCCAGTAAGGTCTCCTTCCATTGGTTCGGTCCCGGAAGTGACATCAAGAGAGCCAGGTGGAATCTCCCGGGAATGGTCTACAGGAAAGAGAGAAAAAGAGTCAGTGCACTCTGCCAGCTCCCGGCATGCCTCAGAACTGCCGTCACTCAAGCCCTTTAGCTGCCTCCCATGCGCACGTGTGTGACAAGGCCCCCCCCTTAGCCCAGACCCGTCGAGTCGGGCGACACTAACCGAGAGGTCGTGAACCTGAGAAAGAGCATCAGCGTTGGCATGGAGAGCGCCTCGGCGTTGAACGAAGCGAAAACTTATATGGCTGTAGGTCAAGAAACCACCGGGTGACCCGCGGATTCGACTCCTTGTGCATTGCCATCCACTGTAGAGGTTCATGGTCCGTGACAAGGGTGAATTCCCGGCACAACAGGTAGTACCTAAACTGAGTAATCGCCCATTTAATCGCCAAAGCCTCCCTTTCCACCGCTGCATACCTGGTCTCCCGGTCCAATAGTTTCTCGCTCAGGAACATGATGGGGTGTTCCACACCATCGACACTTTGGCTCAGCATGGCTCCCAGGCCTGTGTCCGAAGCGTCCATCTAGAGGATGAAAGGCAAAGAAAAGTTAGGTGCCATCAAAATAGGTGTGGACGTAAGGGCCTGCTTTAAGTCACCAAATGTAGCGCCTGTCTTCTCAGTCCATACCACAATGTTCGGGGCCCTCTTCTTTGTTAAATCAGTCAAGGGTGCTGCTCTCTCCGAGAACCGGGCTACAAACCAGCGGTAGTACCCCGCTAATCCGAGAAAGACTTGGACCTGCCGCTTGGTTCGCGGACGGGCCATTTCAAAATGGCATCTACTTTGGAGCACTGTGGCCTCACGGTACCCCGACCCACCAGGTAGCCCAAATATTTGGCCTCGCTCAATCCAAAGAAGCATTTCTTGGGATTAATCCGGAGCCCGGCCTCACCAAGTGTCCGCAATACCACTCGGACATGCTGTAGGTGTCCCCTCCATGTGCTGGAATAGATGACCACGTCATCCAGGTAGGCAGCACTATATGAGTTATGAGACCGGAGCACTTTGTCCACCAGACGCTGGAAGGTTGCTGGAGCCCCGTGTAACCCAAATGGAAGGACACGATACTGCCAGTGTCCGCTAGGGGTACTAAACGTGGTTTTTTCCTTCGCGGAGTCCGTTAAAGGAACCTGCCAGTACCCTTTTGCCATGTCCAGCGTGGTCAAATATCAAGCCTGTCCCAGCCTCTCGAGGAGGTCGTCCACTCCTGGCATTGGATAGGCATCAAATTGGGAGACTTGATTAAGCCGACGGAAGTCATTGCAAAACCTCCAACTCCCATCAGGCTTACCAACAAGCACAATGGGACTGGACCAGGGACTATAACTTTCCTCAGTCACAACTAGTTCCAGCATGCGCTTGATCTTAAGCTCCACTTCAGCACTTTTTGCCTCAGGAAGACGATACGGGTGTTCTCGGACAAAAACCCCGGGCTCTGTCACAATGTTGTGCTCAACCAGATAGGTCCTTCGGGGGTTCTCACTGACTACCTCCCGAATGGCCCGGATAACTGTTTTGAGCTCCTGCCATTGTCTGGGACTTAAGTCCGCACCAAAGTTAAGGCTGTGTGTGTGAGCGAAGAGTGAGCGGGGCTGGCTGGAGGAGGGATCGGGATCCCTGTCCTTCCACGGTTTCA
>NW_024385838.1:0-8465 GCF_016835505.1 Polypterus senegalus
TCTCTTCATCCGCACTGAACCCGCGTTGCCAGTGGCTCACTGCACAGACCCTTCCAGTTCCGGCATAGATGACATAATTAATTTCCAGCCCTTTAAAAAGGCCATCTTGCCTCAGTACAGGCAGTTCTGCTCTAGACATCATGCTATTTAAAATTACTTTTGCAGCTGATTCAATTATACGGGTGGCTGCCCCAAATCTTTATGATGTCTCTGACTCATTCTTATTACAACACACACACACAGACACACACACATATATACATATCTACATATATACATATACATACCTACATATACACATATCTACACATACACATATCTATCTATATATATATATATATATATATATATATATATATATATATATACATATACACATCTACATATATATACATATATATATACACATGTCAACATATATATATATACACTGTAAAATAAGCAGAGGACACAAGCATAAAGGTTTGGGGATTTGTACCCCTTGTACTGCAACAAAAATAGGTCTTTCTTTGACATAAACAATCAAAATTATCAGACAAAGATGGCGGGTTTGGGAGGACAATATAACGGGATGGACTGGAAATCAGACGTGATGGTTGCTGGGAAGGCGTGATGGAACCGAGAGGTCGTGTACCCTGGAGAGAGCATCAACATTGGCCTGCAGGCCACCTCTGCGATGTGACAGTGAACTTGTAAGGCTACAGGTCCAAAAACCACCTCGTGTCCCAGGGATTCGACTCCCGATGCAGCGCCATCCACTGGAGAGCGGCATGGTCCGCTATCAAGGTGAACTCCGACCCAGGAGGTAATACCTCAGATATCACGCTATCACTTCACTTTATGGCCAAGGCTTCCTGTTCGACCGCTGCATATCTGGTCTCCCGGTCCAGCAGTTTCCAGCTCAGGTACATGACGGGGGTTCGACACCATTGATGCTTTGGCTCAACACGGCGCCAAGACCTGTGTCCGAAGCATCGGTCTGGAGGAGGAAAGGACGAGAAAAGTCAGGTGTCCTCAAAACAGGTGCCGAGCTAAGAGCCTTTTTCAAGTCACTGAATGCTTGTTCCGCATCACGATTCCACACCACTTGGAAATGGGCCCACTTCTTTGTTAATTCTGTTAAGGGTGCTGCCCTCTCGGAAAAGCGAGGCACAAACCGACGATAATACCCAGCGAGTCCCAGGAAGGCTTGCACCTGTTTCTTGACCATCAGGCGGGCCATTCTAAAATGGCTTTAACTTTATTACACTGGGGCTTCACGAGTCCTCCCCCCACCAGGTAGCCCAAATACTTGGCCTCACTCAAACCAAAATAACACTTACGAGGGTTTATGCGAAGGTAAGCTTTCGCTAGTATCAGGAGAACCGTATGTACCTGTAATACATGTTCCTCCCAGGTGTCGGAAAAGATGACCACGTCATCCAGGTAGGCGGCACAATAGGACTGGTGGGGCCTGAAAGCACTCTGTCTACCAGACATTGAAAGGTCACCGGTGCTCGTGCAGCCCAAATGGGAGGACCTTGTATTGCCAGTATCCACTAGGGGTACTAAAGGCTGTCTTCTCTTTGCAGATGCCATTAAGGGAATTTGCCAGTACCCTTTGTCATGTCCAGGGTAGTCAGATAACGGACCATCCCCAGCCTTTCAAGAAACTCGTCTATTCGACGCATGGGATAGGCATCAAACTTGGAGACCTGATTGAGACCTCTGAAGTCGTTACAGAATCTCCAGGAGCCGTCCGGCTTAGAAATGAGGACGATCAGGCTGCACCAGGGGCTATGGCTTTCCTCAATAATGTCCAAATCCAACATCCGCTGTACCTCTAGCTCCACCTCTGTGCGCTTCGCCCGGGGAGCGATAAGGTCTTTCCCTGACTACCACCCCAGGTCCGTCACTATATCGCGTGCTTAATCGGGCGAGTCTGCCCAGGCGCCTCACTGACCACTTCCGGACTGGCCGGATTGCTCCCAAGATCTCCTGTCGCTGTTGGGGACTCAAATTGGGGCCGTGGTTAAGGTCATCTTTTTCCGAGAAAAGGGAGAAGGCCGCCCCTGGGAGTGGCGGTTCCTCCCTGTCCCTCCAGGGTTTCAGCAAGTTCACATGGTAAACCCTCTCGCTCGGATGACGATTCGGCTGGAGGACCAAATAGTCCACGAGCCCTTTCCTCTCTTTCACCTCGTACGGGCCTTGCCAATGCGGCAACAATTTGGAGTGGGAAGTGGGCACGAGCACCATTACACGGTCCCCCGGCTGGAATTCCCGTAGGGACGTGTTCCTGTTATAGTTGCAGGCCTGCACTGCTTGAGCCTTGGAAGTGTGTTCCTTTAGGATGGGTCTAATTTTTTCTAGCCTATCGCATAACTGCGCGATATGTTCTAGAATACTTTTAATACATCCAAAATACCTCGGGGTTGGCGTCCATATAAAAGTTCAAAAGGGGAAAACCCAGTAGAAGCCTGAGGCACCTCCCGATACGCGAAAAGCACCAAGGGTAAAAGTTGGTCCCAGTCCTGACCGTCCGCACTGACTACCTTGCGGAGCATCTGTTTCAAGGTTTGATTGAAACGTTCCACCAACCCATCTGTCTGGGGGTGATATACAGATGTCTTGAGATGCTTAATATGGAGCAACTTGGCGACCTTCCTGAGCATATCTGAAGTAAAGGGGTACCTGATCCGTGAGGACTTCTTTGGGTATACCCACCGGGCAAAGAGGGCTACTAGTTCCCGCGATGCTTTTCGAATTGGCAGCTCGCAAGGAAACCGCTTCCGGGTATCGGGTGGCATAATTGACCATAACTAAAATGTATTTATGGCCACGTTTCAAAGGTTCCAGGGGTCCTACCAGATCGATCCCGATCCATTCAAATGGCATATCGATGAGGGGTATAGGGATGAGAGGGGCTCGGTCCCTTCTGAGAATCTGACGCAGCTGGCAGACCGGGCAGGATTGACAGAGCGCCTGGCCTCTCGTTGATCCCAGGCCAATAAAACCAGAGTTTAATTCTTTCCAGTGTTTTTTCGCCCCAAGGTGGGTGCCTAGGAGGTGTGTGCTAGTTCACACACTTGGCGCGGTAGGTCTGTGGGACTAGCAACAACTTCCCGTACCTCCCTTCATGTTCCACCCGATACAACAATTCGTTATCTAGGACAAAGTGGGGTCCTGGTGGCGTGGAATCAGCTAACGGCATGCCATTCGCGAATATGATTGCATTCCGGGTAAACTTAAGGGAATCATCGTTCCATTGTTCTCTCTTAAATGACGCAGGCATGTATCGAAACTGATACTCCATGCCAGTGAGGGGATCGGGAGCCACGTCCTCAGGTGTCGGAGTCTCCTCCTCTATTACAATTGGGGGGAGGTCCACCTGCGAGGAGGTCTCCCCTGCATCATCAATAGTCGCCCGGCACGGGGCGTGGGAGCAGGGGAGGGGACCCTATCCCTCCATGATCAGACCCAACCTGGTTTCGGAGGGCGCTTGTCTCACCGCGTATGCTTTCCGACCAGTCATGTCCTAATATAACCGGAAGGGGATCGGGTAACACGCGACAAACATTCGCTTCGTTCCCTTTCCAGGTTATGCAACAGTATGTGGACCTATACGACTTGGTCCTCCCATGTATGCAGGTGACTTTTGTGTTCGGAGTAGCCCACTGTCGCGGCAAGACATAACGGCGAGCAACAATGGTAATGTTACTCCCGAATCAAATAATGCACCACGAGTGCCCATTAAGTAACACCACCCTCCGTGTTTTTCACCGCCAGGGGATTTGACAGTGCACAGTACCTCTCACCCCAGAATCAGCTGCAGTCCATCGGTTCGTGGTTCAGAGGGCAGGAGCTGACGATATACCCGGCTCACCGCGACTTGAAAGAACACGGCAAGGAGGGTCGATCACAGGGTTTAGGCGAGCCTCAAGACCGCGGCGGATGGCCTCAGGAATGGCCACACGTCCCTGTCGAGCCCTGCGAGCTGACCTCTCCTCCTCCCCGAAGTGGGTTCACCGCCAGCTGTCGTTCGAGTACCTCCAAAAGGCCGCCCATGTTCTTGAAAGGATATCTCTGGACCTGCTGGGCGAGATACTCCGGCATTGCGTACAAGAATGCCTCACACACCACAAACTCCACCACTTGCCGAGCCTGGTTGACGTCTGGCTGGCGTAGGCACCGCCCGATCTTACCCAGAACTCAAATGACTGGGCCCTAGGTGGACAATTGGGGTCAAAACATCAATGCCGCTACTCCCTGCTGGTCGGAGGTCATGCCGTAGCGTTTAAAGATCTCTGCCTTTAGGAGGTGTACTGGGCGGCCTCCTCCTCAGGGAGGTCATGATAAGCCAGCTGCGCCAGGCCCTTTAGGTAGGGGCCAATATGGCGCCCACTCTGCCAAGCAGCTACTGATTACGGGTGGCCGTCCGCTCAAATATGGCGAGGTACGACTCAACGTCGTCTGCCTCGGTTAATGCCAAAATTGGAGGAGCGGCAGCTGCAGGACTCGGCTTTACCAGTTCAGCCGCGGTCAGTCGTCTCTTGGCGTCTGCCAGCTCCGCCCTCGTGGTAGTGTGTTCTACCTTGAGCGCCTGCAGCTCCATGGCCAGGGTATTCAGTACCGAGTTCAGGTCCTGTTCTTCAGTCATTTATCTTGGACTTAGATCCTGCTGACTACGCCACTGTAAAATAAGCAGAGGACACAAGCATAAAGGTTTGGGGATTTGTACCCCTTGTACTGCAACAAAAATAGGTCTTTCTTTGACATAAACAATCAAAATCATCAGACAAAGATGGCGGGTTTGGGGGGACAATATAACGGGATGAACCGGAAATCAGACGTGATGGTTGCTGGGATGGCGTGATGGATTGTGGGAGGTTGACGTCATCTTTGGGGGACCAGAGGGAAGAAAGAAACCCGGAAGTGGAGACTGTTGCGTGCTCCGGGCTTTATGGCAATTTAAGCCGTCTTTTCTATGGGAGAAAGAGAGAGAGGTTAGTACGCTGTCTTTGTCCCCGGCGGGTTTATTGCGGTGCACATCGAGTCGCTCAGCTGTTCCCGATGCACTCGTCGTGACAACACATATATATACAGACATACATACACACACACTTCTACATATATACATATACATACATACATACAGATAAATATATACTGCTCAAAAGAATTAAAGGAACACTTTTTAATCAGAGTATAGCATAAAGTCAATGAAATTTATGGGATATTAATCTGGTCAGTTAAGGAGCAGAGGGGGTTGTTAATCAGTTTTAGCTGCTGTGGTGTTAATGAAATTAACAATGAGGCGATACCTGGACCCTACAGAGGTTGCACAGGTAGTCCAACTTCTCCAGGATGGCACATCAATACGTGTCATTGCCAGAAGGTTTGCTGTGTCTCCCTGCACAGTCTCAAGGGCATGGAGGAGATTCTAGGAGACAAGCAGTTACTCTAGGAGAGCTGGAGAGGGCCATAGAAGGTCCATAACCCATCAGCAGGACCAGTATCTGCTCCTTTGGGCAAGGAGGAACAGGATGAGCACTGCCAGAGCTCCTACAAAATGACCTCCAACAGGCCACTGGTGTATGAATGTCTCTGACCAAACAACCAGAAAGACTTCATGAGGGTGGAGAGCAAAATCTTTTTGGGATATTTAAAATTTAAGTTTATTTTTTATATAAAATTACATAAGAGTAAAGAAATTTGAATGTTTGTTCTTTTAACGTTTACTTTATTTCTAACTTGTATAATTTAGACAGGATATATATTTATTTTAAGATTTTGTACAAATAATGTTTTTCATTTTTCTTCCTTCATGGATTCTAGCACCCCAGCAACAGTTGCTCACACCCCAAAGATACTGTGTATGTATGTATGTATATATATATATATATATATATATATATATATATATATATATATATCTATACTAATAAAAGGAAAAGCCCTCACTCACTCACTCACTCACTCACTCACTCACTCACTCACTGACTCATCACTAATTCTCCAACTTCCCGTGTAGGTAGAAGGCTGAAATTTGGCAGGCTCATTCCTTACAGCTTACTTACAAAAGTTGGGCAGGTTTCATTTCGAAATTCTACCTAATGGTCATAACTTGGAAGCTATTTTCTCCATTAACTGTAATGGAGTTGAGCTGGAATGGCGTGGGGGTGGAGTTTCGTGTGACATCATCACGCATCTCACGTAATCACGTGAACTGACTGTCAACGCGTCAGTGAAACCAGGAAGACCTCCAAAAGCGCTTTAAGAAAACATGCATTATATAATTGAGAAGGCAGCGAAACAATAAGAAGCGAAGCGAAAGTGACATATACTACCATACTGATGACTACTGCTACCTGAAAGAAAGCAAGGTGTAAACCTAAACTTTAAATTAAGTTCATAGACAGGCTACGCTGGCGTTTCACATGCCCACAGGTATCACGGGATACAAGTTTAATGAGAGGACGCAGGGATATAAGCGAGAGTTTTGATCACTTTATAACTAAGTTAAAATTGTAGGTGAAGGTGTGCTTATGCAAATTCGAGACTGTGTTTGTGGGGATTGACAGTTAAAGGCGGGTGGGAAGTCACGCCATCATCTCTCTCCCATTCATCTCATTTGGCTCTGAGCTGAGCTCAGCGGCTAACGCCGCCTCTCTGAAGCAACTTTCCAGACTGCCACCAAATACTCACAGAAAAATCCACAAGTTAATACACACGCTGTCTCTATAGAGTTTCTCCACACTGAATCCTCCAGGCACTACTCACAAAAGGTTACATTGACAATCGTGTATTACGCTATTTTTAAAATCTTTCCTTTTCTTAGCACAAGCACAGCTGAGAAGCTTCATGCATGTGCTCCATACTTAGCTTAAAAATAATGCATTTAATCACACTTTGCATTACAAGCAAAGGGGGGCTTTTGTCAATGCATGATTTCCTGGTACACCCATTACTTTGATCAAGCGCATCGATTCATTTTACCCTCGCACCACCTTAGTTTGAGAAGAAGTATGAAAAAATATGAGGTTAATACAGAAAAACAGATCACCAATTCAAGCTTTATGAATAATCGATTCGCCATCAATAATTGTTTTGGTAAAGCCATCCTCCTTCCATTTTATAATTTTTCCGCCTACTAGCCGTGATTAAATGAAGCGGTAAATAAAGTAAGAACAAAGCGAGCGTGACTTATTTAGGCAGGCATATATATGACAGCAACACTCATGACAATGTCAATCATGTTACGCTATTATTAAAATGTTTCCTTTTCTTTTCATTACTTCTTTAATACACTACTTCTCCACTGCGAGGGCGTATATATATATATATATATATATATATATATATATATATATCATATAATATATGAATGACCTCCAAAGAGCGCTGAGACTTTTGATATCATGAGCGTGTCTGCGTAAACTGTGGTCTCCTGCCCTGCAAAAGTCGAGCAAGCGTGCTGCTGCATAGCTGCACGGCCTTTGAGACGCTGCGCTTCTGCCTTAAGTCAAAGTGAGCACTTTTAATTTTTTCATCCTCCCCGCGCGCTATAGCCCAGACAAGTGCAAACCGGGACCCCTTTTCTACACCACGGCAAAATAATATTAAAGGCTATTCACACTTTCTTTTGCACGCTCGATTATGAGGTTCTCACCCGGATTATTAAGAGACACGACACAGTAGAGGACTGACAGTCCACCCATTAATGGCAGGACGCCTCACCAGTCTACACAAGACCCACCTCGACTGTCCCTAAAAGGCGATCATAGCGTCAGCTTAACACATCTCTCAATACTATATAAAAGAAAAAGGCAACTTTCCTCCTTTCTTTACACCTTTTTTCCTTTTATCCCAAACCAAAGCCTTTCTCTCTTAACACTGCAGAGGACACAAAACTAATTTTCTTTAAATGCCGGTAAGGCACATTACCAGAGGCACAAATTTGAGCGCTCACATAGAAAATGTAATTTCTATACCACAGCCGTCGTGTAGCGCCTTTCAAAAGGGATCTACTACCGAGATGATCCATATATATTTTAGCTGCTGTTAGTTACTTACCTGTTGTGTTACACAGTCTTTAAAATGTAGTTTACCATAACCACTCAGTAGTGCTCAATGTACCTGTACTTCTTAAAACGCTAATGTTTTACTGTTTAATAACTTATAGACTATATTTTATTATTTCTCCCTTGCACTCAGTGACCAAAGCCAGCACACACATACATATACTATAGTGCTTATGTATATGTGTATATATGTATATATATATATATATATATATATATACACACACACACCCTCTATCTATATATATATATATATATATATATATATATATATATATATATATATTGTAAGATATGGCCGCCATGTACCCCTCAATACCCCAAAGCCAGGTGGAGCCCTCCTCATGAGGTCCCGAGACAGAATTTTTGGGAAAAGGGTTTTTAAATTTTTTTGGATTTTGGGGG
>NW_024385839.1:0-6061 GCF_016835505.1 Polypterus senegalus
AAATAAAAAAGTGGCATTAATTTTCTTTTCCCCAGTCCTGTATCTGATTTACTATTGCCCATATGGGTGTGAAATATATGGTTGCCTGGTTGAGGTATTGGGGGGTATTTGACTTTCATCACCCTAGGGCCCATGGGAATCTTAAGTTAGCCTTGCTTACAGTCCACAATAAAAATAAAGAAAAGGGGACAAGAGATTCAGCAATGGTAATTATGACTTAAATTGTAAAAATTCCACCAGTGTTGTGAACTTGAATTTTCTTTGATTTTTCCATGCCAGTTGAATCCCTAAGTGGACAACGTCAGCCTGTTATCTTTCTACACACACCAAGTGTGGCACATGTTTCACATATAATAATAGAATAATAAAACCTTCAAAATATCCTAACTCCAAACCAAGGTTATTATAGTTTTCCCTTTTTTATATTATTTTTTATTTCTATATTTTATAATGACCTTATTTGGAAATTCAGTTTAGTTTAGTTTTCCTTCATCGTGGTTTTTTTAGTTTTAGTTTAGTTTTTATTTTACATAGACATTTCTATTTTATTTATATATATATATTAGTTTCAGTTTTAGTTTTAGTAATTATAGTATGGTTAAAGAGCTACTATGGGTTTAGTTTTTGTGTCACAATGAGACAGAACCTATACACTTAATGGGTTTGATATATGGAGTTTAATGTTAGTGGAAGTTTGCTACACTACACAACACACCTTACTATTTGGTTTTGTTTTTGTCTGATAAAAACAAAGATAATAAAAACCAGGTACTAAATATGAACAATTTTACACAATTGTATAATTGTTTTAATTTTTTGTATGTCATTTGTGCTGAACAAATCTGCCTGACTGATGGCACTTTTTTCTTTTCCTTTTTATTCCCAGAATGGGCCAATTTTAAAGACTTTAGGTGAATTTTTAAAGGGGTGTGGGTTTTACCCCTAAATGTGTACAGCACACAACATATCCTGCTCAACCAACAATGTGCTTATAATAATGCCTTCAATATTTCATTCAAAATCTCAAACACTGGGCTTTTTATTTTTTTACCAGCCATATTGATCTCTGATTTCATCTCAGGCACAAACAATTTATAGACAAATTTTGCACCTGCAGGCCTGGAAAGATAAAAAAAAATAAGAAAAGGATTCTACTGTGTTGTGACAGGTGTGACCACGAAAATTACAGTTAAGGAAGAACAGGGCTCTTAGGCTTCAATCAGTGTGCAGACCCACCTAGCTGTATTGAGGGAAACAGAAAAACAAGCATGTAGGGGAAGGTTAGGGACAGTGAGACTTGAATAGCCCATGTATTAGAACAGTAAATCCTTAATGTGCAGAGGAAGAGCAGGTAATAAGAGTATGGACAGGCACAAAATGACAGAGACAGCATCTGAGATTAAGAACAATATATACATTATCTAAACCTGTTTATCCAGAGCAGAATCACAGGAACCTGGAGCCTCCCAAACATGTTTGATGCAAGCAAAAAATCCCTGGTATAAATATGTATTTTTTCATGATTAGTATACTTCTCTATACTTTGTATCTTCGGTGGCAGGTGAATTCTGTCAACAAAAAGAGGCACTGGGAAAAAAACTGAAATTTGCTCACTCGGATTTTCTGTCCATACAGAAAAGTTTGTTGAAGTAGCACATTCATTTCAGGTATTGAATTACATTTTGATATACAAAAGTACAAAGAAAGGTGACACGTAAATCATTTCATTCCATATGTTTCACGCGTACAGTCATTCTTCATGTAAATGCTTGAACACCAGCTCCTTCACCAGCCACCATTCACTGGATAAATATGTGCAGGTGGCTGGGGGTGGATGTCTTTCAGTTTTTGAGTTAAAAGTTATAAGAGTTAGAACTAACAGCAAGAAAATTAATTCAAAAACGAAAACTAAAAAATTTTGTTTTAGTAAATTATTATTTTATTTCAGTTAGTTTTTCCAGCTACTTTAATAGTTTCATTTAGTTTTAGTTGTTCATTTCAGTTTTGTTAATTATTTTATTTCAGTTTACAAAAAAGTTTTTTTTAGTAATAGTTTCAGTTTTGATTTTAGTTTTGTAACTATAATAACCTTGTGCCAAACCTCACCAATAGTCTGCAAACCAAGAAAAAATGAATAAATTTTAAAAATGTTTGTTTCATCTGAAATATACTACCCCTTTGAACTCAACTATCCGACTCTCCCATTATACCAATTCATTTTTATTAGGGATTGCACTGCTGCTCTTTAAATTGAGTCTTGGTTTAATTTGCTTGTGCTTCCCTTTGGGACTCAGTTTACTTTTACTGATCAAAGACATTCTGCCATGGCCCCAGGAGTCAGTATTCTCTGAGGTACAGGGATGAATCCTATCTTGTATATGATGCTTTCATTATTTGATCTGTCTACCCAAGACCTCGCTGCAGCAAATTCAGAAAATATCAATTGACAAAAACTCTGAAAAGTTAGTTAAAACTGCATTTGGAGATAGTAGCCATCTGAGAATCTGTGGTATAGAATGACAAGGATTAGGCTACATGGTAATATATTGCACACTGTCAGTTGGTTTTTTTTATTCTAATGTACTTCACTGTATCTCACAATAGATGCCACCTAAGAGATGAACATTTCTAAATAAAATGACATCATTTTTGGAAGTAGGCATGGATATGTGGAAGTCTTACAACCAGACAAACCTCTTCCCTGCTGAATGATATATATTTGGTGAAAACATGCCTTAATCCAAGAGTTGCACTATTTAAAATGATTTGATTGAAATTTTATTATATATTCAATGAAAGTCAGGTAGACAATATTTTACTCAAACACTCCTTGCCAAGTATCAATCACTGTTTCTCTTTAGAAAAATAAAGATTCTCTTGAGTGCGATCTTCTTACAGGCCAATCTTGCTACTGAATAGTTACTTAAAGAAAGTTTTAGAGAAAAGAATACAAAAGTGCTCCCTTCCATAGTATCACAAAAGCAAACTGAATTTCTAAGCATATTGTTTAATCTTCAACAACTGTTTGATAAGTTAAGCATTTTTATACATTCTTGTTTTATCATGGCAGCTAATATAACAACATAATACATATTAGTATGTATTGGTATGGTCATGCAGGAGCTGTCAGGTCTAAGACAGGATGGACCAATATGTTCCCTGGTTAATATTCATTTAGAGTTTTTTCTATGCTATGATTAGATCTAACTTTTATTCAAGTGTTCATTGAACTGTTAAAAACCACTCTTTATTAAATTTTGCTTTAAAGACATAGGTTAGGGACAGAGGGACAGATATAAGATTATCCAAAACAGCAACAATCAAGGATATTTTTTTAGATGTAGTATTACTAGTACTAAGGGTAGTTGTATTGTTACTTTATGTGCATAATGTGTCCAGTGAAAAGTGATAAAATGTCAACGCTACTACTACTGCTTCAGTATGTTAATACCTAGGTGATCTGACTATAGCTACATTTACACAGAGCCTAATATTCAGTAAATAACTGGTGTAATAATTGATTTTATATTAAACAAAAGAACTTAATCTAATTGCTACAAAACCCAAAATGTTGAGCTCCAAAGTAGTCTATCATGTTTGCATGGTCCTAAAAAGTAACTATCCAAAATGTGGTCCAGATCAGTCAAAGGGTTTAGGGTTTGTATAAGGAATAGACAGGAGGCAGACAGACATACTGTATACAGTATAGATAGCTGAAGAAACAATCTCTTGTGGCCCAATGTTTTTAATCTTTATTAGAGGATGTTACACCTTATGAACTGGTAAAATGGAACTTACTGTACTCTGTACAGAGCAACTGCTACTACAAAACTACCAGCTACTTTGCACACCTATAAAATCTTAGAAAATTTAGTAATAGCAGATAGATTTTGCAATTAAGTGAAGTGGAGATCCCAGCTCTTTACATTTTAAGGTCAAATATTTAAGGGGATAGGTTATGGAGAAAATCAGATTAATACAATAGTTGACCATCCTCAAGTGCACAAATGTAATGTTTTTCTTAGATCGAGCATAATTGTGTGTGAAATTTTAGTCCAATTGTGGCAATTATTTTCACACCTACGAAAATGCAAATAAAAATAGTTAGTGACTGTCAATGGCCCAAGACAATTTTGACTACTTTTAAAATGCATTTACCTTTTATCACTGTTATTTGACTATTATACCCATCCCTCAGATGTGAACTGATGCTAATGCAGGGATGCAGTTTTATCTATGTAAGTATTTTGTAGGATATTTTTCTTACAGTATGAAACTACCATTTATTTTGTTTATTTATTTATTTTTCACCTGTACACATGAGACATAAGTATAACAGCATATACAGTAGCTGAATGAGCATTCTTGTTGTAGCTTTGATTTGAGAGGGCAGGAGGAGATGTTGCTCATCAAGGAGCACATTTGCAAAAGACAATAGAAAAAAGGTATGTTTTTAATTAAGAAACTAATGGCTCTCGTATAGAAAATCTCAGAAAAGTTTAGGTTTAGGTTTTTTGAAATGTTCTTGATTTTGTTCAAAGGGAATGGATGTCTGTTCTCTCCAGCTAGCTTACCAATAAAGGTGCGGTTTGTCGCTCTTAAGTATGAACAACTGACAGGCAGAGCCATTGGCTGCCTTCTCTCCTCAGTTAGCTGCATTATATGATTCAGTGGCTTTATGAAATGTTGTAATCTTGCTAATCTTTTAAATAATTCTGCTTATTAAGTTCACATAAAAGGATTTAATGGAGTTAAAAAAGTTTAATAGAGCCATGTATACCTTACAACTATTATCATACTCAGTTCTAGCATCCTTTGCTCATCCCCTGTCTGATACTGTCAAAATTGAACAATGGTATGCAACAGTATAATTGGCATAAGTGGAAATGGATCTAGCGATGGGCCAAGCCACATCTGTTTTTCAGAAGCTGGTATCATTAAAACGGTTTTTCTCTGCATTTTGCAACTAATTTCCTGAGTACGGGATGTCCAGCAATCAGGTGTATAGCACCTATTTTATATGTGTGTTTACTTTGTGGTCAAGTAAGGAACAAGTCTAAGTAATAAATTTTGGGTGTAACCCTGTCATCCTTGTTTAATCAAAGGCAAAGTTTAAACAAAATGGATGGTTTGTGGCATAAAATAGAAATCAAAAAGCAGCAAAATAAAGAGCTGTTAGGTGCAGTGTTCCTTCCTTTAGTCACAATATAGGGACTCAGTCCTGCATTGTGCACTGTTCACAGAGTAATGTCTCCTTCTGGTGACCCCATGATTTATAGGTGGGGATCGGAAGGGGGGAGTAAGTTGCCCTCACTGGGCATCTTTTCGGTACTGTGTAGAGAATGAAAGAGGACATGATTAGCAGCAGTGCACCCTCGTCTGAGAGTGGTGTTTTACACGCCTCAAATGATCCACTTATGCACATGCATGACAAATTTTTTAATGATTTCAAAATCTCATGCATTATAGTACAGACTGAACTTTGCTAACACTAGGTGGATTAAACCCCAGTCCACTGTTACGTATTTATTCATCAGAGGAATCAATATTGGAAGAGCAAGGATTACTTCTGAAGATTATAAGTTTTAAAGTAATTCTTTATTTAGCAGACACATATAGGTTGTCTCCCTTAAAAAACTATATACTCTACATAGTGTTAATTAGAAAGCACATAGTGAACAAATAAAAATTATATTAAAATTATACCTCATAAACCCTTATAACTTCACTTAGTCCTATAAGAAAAGTAATCTGATGAGTCAGAATAAACTATAGCTGTCCAGAGGAACGCTTAATGAAGCACTCAGACTGCTCAAGAGGAGTATCTTAAAGAGAAATCTGAACATTACACAACAGCAGTCATTGGGTGGTTAATAGGAAGCTCATTCCATAACTTGAAGCAAGAATTAAGCATTTCAACTGGACTTCTAGGAAAAGAATATGTAGTATACAGGCTGAAGCAGAGCAGACACCAATTAAAGGGACATATGGGGAGACTAAGGTTTGTGGTATTTATGAGCAAAGTTATGTTATATAACCGTTAGTCAAAAAGCAATGGGGC
>NW_024385840.1:0-6268 GCF_016835505.1 Polypterus senegalus
AGTCCTAAATCAACAAAATTGCTTTTGTTGTAGCACTTTGAGATCTTATCAATGAAAAGTGCGTTATAAATAAAATCTATTATTATTATTATTATTATTATTAAATCCCCAAATCTTCATGTCTTTGGAAATCCTCCAGGAAAACATGCAAACTCCAGGCAGGGACCACCAGGGACGTGACTCTCAGCGAGGCTACCACTCTGCCACTGTGCCGCCCCCACATGTGTCATTATTAACAATGAAGTTAACTATCCATTCATCCATTATCCAACCTGCTATATCCTAACTACAGGGTCACGGGGGTCTGCTAGAGCCAATCCCAGCCAACACAGGGCAAGGCAGGAAACAAACCCCGGGCAGGGCACCAACCCACCGCAGGGCACACACACACACACACCCACACACCAAGCACACACTAGGGACAAATTAGAATCGCCAATGCACCTAATCGGCATGTCTTTGGACTGTGGGAGGAAACCGGAGCACCCGGAGGAAACTCACGCAGACACGGGTAGAACAATGAAGTTAACTTTATATGTAAAATGTAAGATACATACTTTAATGCATTTCATCATGAAATTGATATCAAGTATAAATAAAAGAATTTTAAGTGTGCAGAGAGCTGGAATATCGTAAATGTCACGTGATCTATGTGGCGATGGCTGCTGTCAGTTCAGGTGGAAGCCCCAGAAGCAGGTAGCGATTAACAACTGAGTCGGTTCCAAGATGACGTTTACGACGGTCAGCTTTAATGACAAAATAAACTACGAGATTATAGTGGACATTTCGAGATTAAAGCTAAAATTTCCACTTTAATCACAAAATACACCTTTTCATTGTGTCCCTAATTTGATTTCTCTGTGGCTCAAATCCCGTCCTTGAACCGTCACCTTATCGTGGTGGAGGGGTTTGCGTATCCCAACAATCCAAGGAGCTATGTTGTCCGGGGCTTTATGCCCCTGGTAGGGCCACCGAAGGCAAACTGGTCCTAGGTGAGGGATGAGACAAAGAGCGGTTCAACAAACCTCCAATGATGAAAGAAAACTTTGGACGACGTTTTCCCTTGCCCGGACGCGGGTCTCCGGGCCCCCCTCTGGAGCCAGGCCTGGGGTGGGGCTTGATGGCGAGCGCCTGGTGGCTGGGCCTGCACCCATGGGGCTCGGCCGGGCACAGCCTGAAGAGGTAACGTGGGTCCTCCTCCCCATGGGCTCACCACCTATGGGAGGGGCCAAGGAGGTCGGGTGCAGTGTGAGTTGGGTGGTGGCCAATGGGCGGGGACCTTGGCGGTCTGATCCTCGGCTACAGAAACTGGCTCTTGGGACGTGGAATGTCACCTCTCTGAAGGGGAAGGAGCCTGAGCTAGTGTGCAAGGTCGAGAGGTTCCGGCTAGATATAGTCGGACTCACCTCGACGCACAGCTTGGACTCTGGAACCAATCTCCTTGAGAGGGGCTGGACTCTCTACCACTCTGGAGTGGCCCCCGATGAGAGGCGCCGAGCAGGTGTGGGCATACTTATTGCAACCCGACTTGGAGCCTGTGTGTTGGGGTTTACCCCGGTGGACAAGAGGGTGGGCACCCTCCGTCTTCGGGTGGGGGGAAGGGTCCTGACTGTTGTTTGTGCGTATGCGCCGAACTGCAGTTTTGGAGTATCCACCCTTTTTGGAGTCTCTGGAGGGGGTGCTAGAGGGCATACCTTCTGGGACTCCTCGTTCTGCTGGGAGACTTCAATGCTCACGTGGGCAATGACAGTGAGACCTGGAAGGGCGTGATTGGGAGGAATGGCCCCCCCGATCTGAACCCGAGCGGTGTTTTGTTTTTGGACTTCTGTGCTCATCACGGATTGTCCATAACGAACACCATGTTTAAGCATAGGGTGTTCAGCTCACAACCTGCCTTAGTGAAATTAAAACCTGGATGGAGCAGAACTCTTTGAAATTAAACTGCAACAAAACTGAACTCCTGCAAATTGGGACTAAAATGCAGCTTAATAAAATTAGCTCCTTCCCAGTCCATCTTGGTGGTGATCTCATCAGACCTGCCTCTACTGCAAAGAATCTTGGTGTCATTTTGATTCCTCCCTTTCTTACTCCACTCACATAAATCACATTAGAAACTTTCCTACTTTCACCTCCGTAACATATCCGTTGCAGCTCCTTCCTTTCCTTTTCTAATGCTGAGAAACTTGTCCATGCTTTTATCACATCCCATAGATTATTGTAACTCGCTGCTGGCAGGTGCCTTCTAATCTTATATCACAGCTCCAGCTTATTCAAAACTCAGCTGCAAGAGTTCTTACTCGAACCAGCAGCAGCGAGCACATCACACCCATCCTGCTCCGTCTTCACTGGCTCCCTGTGTCTTACAGAATCGAATATAAAATCCTACTAATAACCTACAAAGCCTTAAATAACCTTGCGCCAAACTACATCAGTGACCTTCTCCATCACTATGTGCCTGCCCGTCCACTAAGGTCCTCTGATTCTGGCAATCTCATTGTGCCCCACACTAATCTTCACTCCATGGGTGACAGGGCCTTCAGCTGTATAGCGCCCAGACTCTGGAATGACCTACCGAAATTAATCAGGTCAGCTGACTCCATGAATTCTTTTAAAAAACAACTTAAAACTCATCTGTTCAGGAAGGCTTTTAGCTCTACTTGACTTCATTCCCCTTCTCTCAGTTTACCTCTCTGTCAAGATGCTCATGTAACCTGTATGTGTGTGCTAGACCATCAGTTCTGTTCTCTGTTAGGCTTTCTCTGAGTTTACTGTCTTAATCTTCTTATTTATTAATTTGCTTTGTACTATGCTATATACTGTATACCCTGCCGTTCTTTCTTATATTCTGTAAGTGCCTTGAGCATGGGAAGGCTATATAAATAAAATGTATTATTATTATTATTATTATTATATGTGCACTTGGCACCAGGACACCCTAGGCCTCAGTTCGATGATCGACTTTGTGGTTGTGTATCGGGACTTGCTGACCATATGTCTTGGACACTCGGGTGAAGAGAGGCGGGCTGTCAACTGATCACCACCTGGTAGTGAGTTGGCTTCGATGGTGGGGGAAGATGCCGGTCAGGCCTGGTAGGCCAAAACGTGTTGTGAGGGTCTGCTAGGAATGGCTGGCAGAGTCCTCTGTCAGAAGTAGCTTCAACTCCCACCTTCCGCAGAAGTTCAACCACGTCCCGAGGGAGGTGGGGACAGTGAGTCGAATGGGCCATGTTCCGTGCCTCTATTGTTGAGGCAGCTGACGGAGCTGTGGCAAGGTGGTCGGTGCCTGTCGTGGCGGCAATCCCGAACCGTTGGTGGACACCGGCGGTGAGGGATGCCGTCAAGCTGAAGAAGGAGTCCTATAGGACCTTTTTGTCCTGTGGGTCTCTGGAGGCAGCTGATAGGTACCGGCAGGCCAAGCGGAATGTGGCTTCGGTGGTTGCTGAGGCAAAAACTCAGGTATGGGAGGAGTTTGGGGAGGCCATGGAGAACGACTTTCAGACACTTAGAGGAAATTCTGGTCCACCGTCCGGTGTCTCAGGAAGGGGAAGCAGTGCAGTGTCAACACCGTATATGGTGCGTTGTGGGTCGGTGGGGGGAGAACTTCGAAGACCTCCTCAATCCCACTAACATGCCTTCCAATGAGGAAGCAGAGCCTGGGGACTCTGAGGTGGGCTCTCCCATCTCTGGGACTGAGGTCACCGAGGTGGTCAAAAAACTCCTTGGTGGCAGGGCCCCGGGGGTGGATGAGATACGCCCGGAGTTCCTCAAGGCTCTGGATGTTGTAGGACTGTCTTGGTTGACACGTCTCTGCAACATCGCATGGACATCGGGAACAGTGCCTCTGGATTGGCATACTGGGGTGGTGGTCCCCTTCTTTAAAAAGGGGGGCCGGAGGGTGTGTTCCAACTACAGAGGGTTCACACTCCTCAGCCTCCCTGGAAAAGTCTATTCGGGGGTTCTGGAGAGGAGGGTCCGTCGGATAGTCGAACCTCAGATTCAGGAGGAACAGTGTGGTTTTCGTCCTGGTCGTGGAACAGTGGACCAGCTCTTCACCCTTAGCAGGATCCTGGAGGGTGCATGGGAGTTTGCCGACGGTCTACATGTGTTTTGTGGACTTGGAAAAGGCATTCGACAGTGTCCCTCGGGGAACCCTGTGGGGGGTGCTCCAGGAGTATGGGGTACCGGACCCCCTGATAAGAGCTGTTCGGTCCCTGTACAAACCGGTGTCAGAGCTTGGTCCGCAGTAAGTTGAGCCCGTTTCCAGTGAGAGTTGGACTCTGTCAGGGCTGCCCTTTGTCACCGATTCTGTTCATAACTTTTATGGACAGAATTTCTAGGTGCAGCCAGGGTGTTGAAGGGGTCCGTTTGGGGGACTCAGGATTGGGTCACTGCTTTTTGCAGATGATGTTGTCCTGTTTGCTTCATCAGGCCGTGATCTTCAGCTCTCTCTGAATCGGTTCACAGCTGAGTGTGAAGCGGCTGGGATGAGAATCAGCACCTCCAAATCCGAGAGCATGGTCCTCAGCCGGAAAAGGGTGGAGTGCCCTCTCAGGGTTGGGGGTGAGATCCTGCCCCAAGTGGAGGATTTCAAGTATCTCGGGGTCTTGTCCACGAGTGAGGGAAGAATGGATCGTGAGATCGACAGGCGGATCGGTGCGGCATCCGCAGTGATGAGGGCTCTGCATCGGTCTGTCGTGGTGAAAAAGGAGCTGAGCTGTAAGGCAAAGCTCTCAATTTACCAGTTGATCTACGTTCCTACCCTCACCTATGGTCATGAGCTATGGGTAGTGACCGTAAGAATGAGATCACGAATACAAGCTGCTGAAATGAGTTTCCTCCGCAGGGTGTCTGGGCTTTCCCTTAAACATAGGGTGAGAAGCTCAGTCATCCGGGAGGGGCTCAGAGTAGAGCCGCTGCTCCTCCGCATCGAGAGGAGTCAGATGAGGTGGCTCGGGCATCTGATCAGGATGCCTCCTGGACGCCTCCCTGGTGAGGTGTTCGGCACCGTCCAACGGGGAGGCCCGGGGAACACCCAGGACACGCTGGAGGGACTATGTCTCCCGGCTGGCCTGGGAACGCCTTGGAATTCTCCCAGAAGAGCTGGAAGAAGTTGCCGGGGAGAGGGAAGTCTGGGCTCTCTGCTCAAGCTGCTGCCCCCGCGACCCGACCCCGGATAAGTGGAAGAAGATGGATGGATGGATGGATGTGGCTCAAATACGCTGCCATACATTCTGATGCTGTTGTGAAGGTGCAAAAAAAAAAAAGACAGCACAGAAGATGGTATGTGAGACCTTTAAAATGTATCGTGTCGTTATGTTTTGGAATATAAATATAACATTTGTATGTTGGCATTTAGCTTCACAACATCAAGACGTTCAAACATTGAAGCACACACATTGACCCTGTCTGCGGTGGGCTGGCACCCTGCCGGGGTTTTGTTCCTGCCCTGTGTCCTGTGTTGGCTGGGATTGGCTACAGCAGACCACGTGACCCTGTGTTAGCGAGTTGGACAATGTCTGACTGACTGACTTTGACCCTGTAGGATCCACAAAGCGGGTTGCTGTCACATGTTGATAGTAAACAGAGAGTCTGACGTCACGTTTTGACTTAAACTGCACCCCCTGATTTTTTTGCCGGTACTGAAACTCGCACACGTGTCATGTTAATTTCTGAGGACCTGTTCAGAGGATGTGTTAAATGAATGCTGGGAATGTGTGGCAGCCATGATGTGTGCACATACACATTCTGAGCGTGACGTATAAACCGGCCCTTAGAAGTTTTCAGTGTTTCTTAGACATGATGAGGGTGTAGGACTCGGCATATCCATATATGCATACTGTATGTGAGTAATGCATGCCACTTGGGCACTAAATGCACTACACACAAGCTCACACCCGGGATGTTACAGGACCAGACACACATTAACGTGCGCCCACCTGCCTACTGCACAGGGTGAGCTGCCCTGCTTCCTTCTTTTACTTTAAATTGGAATGGAGATTTGCCACATTTTGTAGATTTACCTTCATCTCTTTTCTCTCTCTCTTATATATATATATATATATATATATATATATATATATATATATATAAAGAACAAAAGATAGAGAATAATCCATCCATTTTCCAACCCGCTGAATCTGAACACAGGGTGACAGGGTTCTGCTGGAGCCAATCCCAGCCAAAGGCCAACAACAGGGCCCCCAACACAAACCAACTAGGGACAATTTAGATGAACCACTGACCTGCATGTTTGGACTAAAGTAACAAA
>NW_024385841.1:0-16462 GCF_016835505.1 Polypterus senegalus
ACGTTATTTATCAAACTAAATTTACAAAAAAGTGATGATTCAAATGCACATGCAGTACATAATGAAAATGTGTTGGGGTATTCAGAAAAGGTATCATCTGTCAAATGGAATTTACTAGTTTGAGTAGTTAGAAGCATCAGCTGATTGCTTGTTTGTATGTCATGAAATAACCAGCTCAGTTGATATTGTGATGAAATTTGTAAACGTACTCTTTAAGGAAATTTGTCTGTGTTCATTTTGAAATTTCAAAATCTTCCATTGAAAGCATTACTGTATTTTCAAACTTGAAAAAATGTTGTGTCAACTTACAAATTACATTACTGTTTGAAATGTTCTTTGAGAGAGGTCTGTTTTGAAATTTTCCTGATTTATTCATCAAACAGCCACTCTTTCTGGCAAAATGGATCCCCAGTACATTTAGTCAAACACTGGGAGGCATGCATACACACACTGCAAGCTGCACATCTGGAGTATCAGAGCTTCTCCTGCTGCTTGAGGTATGTTAACTAAAAGTAAAAAAAAGTCACTAACTGTATTTAGAAATGATAAGCACAAAGTGAACAACGTGTGTGTAGTATGTCTCTACAGGACTTTACACTAAGAACAAGCTCATGGCTACATGCACATTATAAAGATTCTGACACTAGCATTTATCAGGAATGCTCCAGACATCCTCTTGATCATAGACTAAAGCAGCCAACAATTTAACTTCCAACTTAGCATTTTTAAATCTTTCAAAAATATATGTTTAAGAACTGTGTACTACAGTTAGTAATAGACTCTTCACAACTAACAACTAATAATAGTACATCAATGTAGTCTACTCCCTGCTATTTTGAATAAACAAAAATAATATAAAAATTAACTGATTTTTCAAGTAAATAAAACAACGAAAAATGCCCCAGCTTTCAAACCAAATGAAATAATGTTCCTGAAGGACTGTTTATCCATGCATATGTTTTCTAATGTACTTAGAAAAGTTTGTTTCTCAAAAGTGGCTGACTTTCTTTTAGTTAAAGAATAGACATAATTGGGTAACATACAATATATTCATCTATTCACCTATTATGAAACACAATTAATCCTTTTAGGGTTGCTGTGTGCCAGAGCGTCCAAGTATCTCAAAGTGCAGTACAAGAGCCAGCTGAAAATATTTTATATTTAGTGATAACAAGAGTGGAGGAATTAAAAAAATGTGGAAAGAGCAAATAGAAAAATGTAAACCATTTCCAGTTCTGCACTGAATGACTGTCTACTGAATGATCTGGCTCCTGAAATCAATCACCTTAATGGCCAAGGATTGGGAGATGTTGTAGACTTAACAATTTTGTGGTTCATTTGAATTTAATGTGGGCTGGGTACTTAATACACAATTGCTATCTGAAAAGGGCCAGAGCAGACTTTTTGTTTCTGAGAATACATATGACATGCTGCAGGAATGTTCAGCCAGTAAAGTATGACCACTGTTCCGTTGTTTGTTGGTGTTTGCCAAAGAATACAACATTCCATCATGTACCAAACACCTAACGCACTGATCATGGTATTTGCTGAATTAAAGGAAATGACCATGAACTCAGTTCAGTGGATGAAAGAATATAATGACAAAAATAGAGGCAATCTGACTACCTGTGATGTGTAGCATATGTATGATGTGCTGAGAGATGCTACTGGTGCATTTTCAATATCAGAAAATTGAATTATAACTAGGTGTCAGACCAACTGTTGCCCCATCTGCCCTTTTTTTTACCTGGCCAGTTATAGAATTAAAAACACAATGGCAGAGACAGCATTCATTTATATAATATTATCTAACAGTAATTATTATTATTATTATTGTATGTATGGTTCTGGGCCATTCACTTAATCTGAACAGTTTGCACTTCACTTTTTACTGTTTTGTGCTATGTTGTATGTACTATGTTGCAGCGGAACAACTGAATTTCCTTTGGGGTCAATAAAGTTTTGTCATCGTAATTGACAACAATTAACAAAACATATATTTCCCTCTGTTTCATCTACCATCCATTGCATGGATGTTGGGTTTCAGTGGGTTTGTAATGTGAGATCTTGGGACACTGACCCCAAATATTTTAAAAACTGTACTTAATTAGGTAATGTGAAATAAATAAATTTGTTTATTTGTACAAAGTGCATGGTGTCAGCATATGTCAGCATCTATTAAAATTGTTCACTTGTTTTTTTTAATTTCTATGTGAATAAAAATCTGTGTAATACCTGCATTTCCAGAGTAAAAGATGTGGTCAAATGAGAGTCTATGTAAGTCTTTGAGTTTTTTAGCAAACAGGTGCCCCGAGGCTCCCCCTTTAATTGGTTGCTTTCAGACTTTTCCAGGGCTAGACACTCCACATTTATTAGTAAGCGAATGGATTGGACGGAAGTGATACTTGATGTTGACATCAATGTTTCAGTTCACACCTGCCTTTAACGTTATGTAACCGATGAACAAATGCAACTTTGATGGCAACTTCAGGTGGAACTTCAGAAATTAAAAAAAATAGATTATTTTTAACAAAACACCCTTCATAAATTGTTCACTTGAAAAAAAAAAGAAGATAAAGTACTTGGACTGGATTGACATTATTAAGAATTAAAGGATGAGCTTACACACAGACTTTTTCTAGCTCTTGTTATGAGAAAAGAAGTTGGCTAACTGGGTATGTGTAAAATGTTTTTTTTCTTTCACCGTTACTATTTTAAAGTGCTGGTACCAAGAGTTGTGGGTAAGAGGGGAATATGAGATCTAAAAATACTTTCTGAAAAATGAAAACAGTTTAAAGAGTAGCCATCATCTAGACAATAGCATGAGGCTACATTTTTTGGCAGGCTTAGTATTGCTGAACAGCTAGATAAGGCTACAGGATTGGCATTAGAAGGCACAAGAAAGAAGTGATCAAAAATCGACACATCTTGTCCAGAAAATAGATGAGATATATATGCTTTAGTAGTAGTAGAACCTGGTATGCTTGTGATGATTTGGTTGCAAAAAATGTGCCACCACAGAAAAAAGGTTAGAAACACTAGACAATATTATGTGGCCGTTTTTGGCAGGCTTAGTGAATGACTCATTCTAAGCAAAATAATTAGAGATTTTGGCTTGGAGGAAAGGAGGACAAAATTTATGTTCAAGGAAATATAGGTATCCTGATCATGAAGGCAGATTAAGATTTAGGTTGGATTTGTGTTGTGTTTATTTTAGCACAGCCAGGTGGGGGGTTAGTATGCTTTTTAAGATGGGGGGTTGTTTGGATCCTACAATGGAATTTGTGCCCAGCAAACTTGCCTAGGACTGGGCAGACTGGTACAAGTGCAGAATAAAATTGGTTGTGAATGACTCTGGAGTTGTGGTAAAAGATAAACTGAAATTCAAGATTTCAGAAAAAACAAAAGTACTAGTGATTGTATGATGTGGACTTGAGTACAGCAGAGGCAGAATAAGATTTTGATTGGACTTATACTATGGATGTGTTATAGGACAGACAGAAGTTATTGGATGATTATGGAGGTTTGGGTGCTAATTATGGTGTGGTTTTAAGAATGGGAACGGGGCAAGTTGGCGGGATTTAGAAAAGGGACAGGGGGAACATTGAGTGAAATTTTTGGAAAACCAAAAAATGGGAAAGCTATGATTGGGAAAAGGGGTAAAAGGGTTATTAATTTTAGTCGGTTTGTCCTATGGGTCTGGTACGGATGGCCCGGGATTGACACTATGATGGGGCCCCAACAGCATGGGAATACAATAGATTGAAAAGATAAATATGGAAGGATTATATAATAGATTGATAGATAGAGGGAAAGGCACTGTATACACTGTGTTTATAAAAAAAGGAAAACCCCTATGATGACTGACCCCATCACAAATTTCCAACCGGGAAGGTAGAAGGCTGAAATTTAGCGGGGTCTTTCCCTTACAGTTTAAAAAATTTGAGGTTTTTTTTAATTTTATGCAAATCATAACTGGAACCTACTTATGTACTTATATCCCACCCAAACCCCCAGCCGTCCCGGGAGGCGGAGTTCCCCCTCATCCCCCCACCCCCCACGAATTGGACCGCCCATATAAGGGTGTCCATCAGGCAATCCAATAGAAACATCCCGCAAATATCGGGGGAAGGGGCTGTGCTTATGAAAGAAAGAGGGGCAGGGGGGTGTTTCCCCAAAATCACAAAAATCGAGAGAAAAAATGGGGCTTAGCTAACATTAAAAAAGTGTGGACATCGGAAATTTTGCACAGCACAGGAAATCTTCAATGCTTACTCCGGGGCCAGGACTGTCTTTGAACGAGATCGAAGAGTCAAGAGGTGAACAAAACGACACATTTGAAGGCAGCAAAAATATAGCGGGGATGCAAACAAGCATATTTATAAGTGCAGCTCTACAAAACAAAGCAAATGGTGGAAAAGCAAGTCCAGCTAAATGAAGACAGCGAAAAAAAAAAGTGCATGTAGTGTGTGATGTCTCAAAAAAGAGGGCGCCTTTTTTGAAGATGAATCGATTAATGAAACCTGTTATTTACAACAGTTGACAAACACGGAAGTAATTGAACACAACAATCCTCCAAATATGAACATTATTGAAAGAAATAATGATAATCAAACGATGACAGCAACACTCATAAAGTCACAAAACAATTACATTGACAATCATTTTCGTTATTTTTAAAATTTTCCCCTATTTTTCTAAACTTTTAAAAACGCTACTTTCCCAATATACTGCAAAAAGCCGGGCCTGATGCCCGAGTTCAATTCGAGAGGGGCAGGAGTGTGTACCTGATGAGCCCAGGATTAGGAAGTAAACACGTGTACTCTTTGACATTTTGACAGAAAAACTATTTATATATATATATGTACACACACACATACACATATATTATACATATAAATATATATATATATACACACACATATATATGTGTGTATATATGTAGATGTGTATATGTATATATGTAGATATGTATATGTGGGTATGTATATATATCGTTTATATATGTGTGTGTATGTATGTATGTGTGTATATGTATGTATTTAGATATGTATATATATGTAATGGGGTTATCTATACTAAAAAAAGGCAAAGCCCTCACTGACTGACTGACTGATTTGACTGACCCCACTCACTCACCACTCACCACTCACTCACTGACTCATCACAAATTTCCCTCCAACTTCCCAATAGGTAGAAGGCTGAAATGGCAGGCTCATTCCTTACAGCTTACTTAAAAAAAGTTGGGCAGGTTTCATTTGAAATTCTATGTGTAATGGTCATAACTAGACTATTTTTCCATTAACTGTAATGGAGTTGAGCTCAAAAAGTCGTGGGGCGGTTTTCGTGACATCATCACGCCTTCTCACGTAATCAGCGTGGGAAAACCAGGAAGAGCTAACAAACCGCTGAAGAAAAACATAACATCATATAATTAAGAAGCAGGAAACAATTAGAAGCTTAAGAGGACAGATAAACCATATTCAGAGGCTCACGTGAACTGACACAGCTAGACAAAAGCGAACAGTTCAAAGAGTGCTGAACAAAAACTGAATTATACTGCTTATTCACAAAAAGACAACACCACACGGCGGCAATAGTAGAGGCTCGCCTCAGCGCCCGGCTTCCGAGGTTCGATTTCCGAGAGGGGATGCACTGATATGTGCCGCTCGATACATTTTAGCCTCGCATCCACTTGGTTTGAGACGTATGAAAAAATATGCGGTTAACGCAGAAAGACAGATCACCAATTTAAGCTTTATGAATAATGGATACTTTATTCGCGATCAATGATTGTTTGGTAAAGCCATACCAGTGTATTCATTAGATGAAAGGTAAAAGTAAGAGCGAGGAGGATGACTCATTGAGGCACGCAGGCAAAACCACAATACCACGCTGGCCGATGTACTGAGGGGCGTCAACTCGATCTGAATTCGCGCGATCACATTTGAAAAATATATCTTTTCAAGTTCTATTTAGTCCATATGTGTCAAACTCAGGCCGCTGGCCACATCCGACCTGCCGGTAATTATATCCGGCCCGCGAGATCATCTTATATATTACTGTTATTAATGGCCCGGGCAGATGAAGCGCTGGTAACACAATAAACGACAGATCCCATAATGCAGCGCTTCAACTGCCTTGCCGAACACTTACCGCGTTAATCAAGTCAGCTTATGATGCTGCAAGTTATGCGAAGCTAGCCCACACGATGCCGAAGAGAAAGGTGATTCTGAACATAGAGCCTTTAAAACCGATGGGAGGCTGAGTATATGTTTACTGACATTGCCGGTAAACCCGTGGTCTCATTTGTGGAGCTAATGTGGCTGTAATTACAGAAATTAATCTAAGACAGGACTATGAGACAAAACATCATATAACCTGAAAGACCTGAATGCAATGTACAAGATGCAGAAAGCAGAAGAGTTAAAGAAGAATCTGACACTTCAGCAGACGTTTTACCGTGCAAAAATCACCAAGTGATTTCAAGTGAAGCTACTTTATGGGGGACACAAAAGCACCAGTGCAACTTGCCCCACTTTCCCTGTTGCCAAGTAATGTCGAACCAAGTTGGCAACGGTGTTCCCAAATACGCACTTTGCTGATAAACTTGAGTGTACTTGACGAGTTTGCATGGCGCTTGGGTGACTTTTAAAGAACAAAAAGAATTTTGAGTTTTTCAACACTTTTGCGCGATGTGGAAACTGCACCTGTGCAGATTCAGATGGAGTGATTGAGCTGCAGTGTAATGGCACACTGAAGGAAATGTACATCTGCACGGCCGCTGCCAGTTTATTCACTCATTCCTGCACAAATGCTCCAGCTCCGTCTACATTCGCTCGAACCTTGTGCATGTTTGGTACCACATATCTGTGTGAGAAGCTCTTCTCAGTCATGAAGACTAACAAAACAGCACACAGGAGGGCGCCTCACTGATGAGCACCTGCAGTCCATCCTGAGAATGTCCACAACACAGAACCTCACACCAAACATAAACAAATTTGTTGCCAAAAATAGATGCCACACGTCCAGCTCTTATAAAATGACATATGAGCAAAGACAACTGAATGATTTGATTTGTTATTGCTGAAAAGAACAAATTTTATTTATATTCCAGGTTTTTGTTATGCACCATGTTCATATTTAAATTTGTATAATTTTGACAGGATATATTTTATGGAGAGCAAAATCTTTTGGGATATTTAAAATTTAAGTTTATTTTTATATAAAATTACATAAGAGTAAAGAAATTTGAATGTTTGTTCTTTTAACTTTACTTTATTTCTAACTTGTATAATTTAGACAGGGTATATTTTTATGGAGAGCAAAATGTTATAGTTATATAGTTATTTAAGTTTGAGTTGATTTATTCGGAATAATATTCTTTCAACTAAATAAAATTCCTTCTATTTAAAATTTAAATAGAACTTGAAATTATACAATAGTTGTGTGTGTGTGTGTGTGTGTGTGTGTGTGTATGTGTATATGTAGAAAATGTATGTATATATATGTTTATATATATGTGTGTGTATGTATATATATATATGTATTTGTGTGTATATATTTTGTGTGTGTGTGTGTGTATATATATATGTATATAATATGTGGATGTATGTGTATATATGTATGTATATATTTGTGTGTGTGTATATGTGTCTATGTATATATGTATGAATATGATATATATATGTTTATATCTGTGTGTGTGTATATATGTATATATATATATATATACACTGCTCACAAATTAAAGGAACACTTTAAAAAAAACACATTAGATACTCAGATCTCAATATAAAGTTGGATATCTATACAAAAACGACAGGGGAATGTCTTAGGGACAAAAGGATGCCAAGTCTTTAATGGGAAAAAAAGTTTTCTGCCTACAGAGGGCTCCCAAATTTTGTAGACACCCTAAAGATGAAATGAAGATGTGGCAGGCTAGTCCATTTTTTCAAAACAATTTCTGCTACTCAAAATGCTTTTTAGTATCTTGTGTGGCCCCCACGAGCTTGGGCCATAGCTTGACAACGTCGGGGCATGCTCCTAATGAGACAACGGATGGTGTCGTGGCATTTCTCCCCGATCTGTATGAGGGCATCCGAGCTGTTGTACAGTCTGGGAGCAACCTGCGGCCTATGGGCAAACTTTGTCCGATGTTCTATGGTTAGTCGGGGATCGTAAGGCCATTCCATTGTTTCAACCTTCATCCTCCAGGTACTGCCTGCATACTTGCCATGAGGCGGGCATTGTCGTGCATTAGGAGGAAACCAGGACTACTGCACCAGCGTAGGGTCTGACAATGGGTCAAGGATTTCATCCTGATACCTAATGGCAGTCAGGTGTCTTTGTCTAGCTTGTAGAAGTCTGCGTCCCTCCATGGATATGCCTCCCCAGACCATCACTGCGCACCACCAAACTGGTCATGCCGAATGATTTTCAGACAGCATAACATTCTCCATGGCTTCTGCAGACCCTTCAAGCTCTGTCACATGTGCTCAGGTAACTTGCTCTCATCATGAAAAACACAGGGTGCCATTGGTGGACCTGACAATTCTGGTATTCTATGGTAAATCCCGATCGAGCTCCACTGCGCTGGGTTGTGAGCACGGGCCCACTAGAGGCGTTGGCCTCAGACCACCCTCAAGAAGTCTGTTTCTGATTGTTTGGTCAGAGACATTCACACCAGTGGCCTGCTGTAGGTCATTTTAGAGCTCTGGAAATGCTCATCCTGTTTGTCCTTGTCCAAGGAGCAGATATCAGTCCTGCTGATGGGTTAAGGACCTTCATGGTCCTGTCCAGCTCTCCTAGACTAACTGCCTGTCTCCTGGAATCTCCTCCATGCCCTTGAGACAGTGCTGGGAGACACTGCAAACCTTCTGGCAATGACACACATTGATGTGCCATCCTGGAGAAGCTGGATTTCCTGTGCAACCTCTGTAGGGTCCAGGTTTCGCCTCATGCTACCAGTAGTTACACTGACCATAGCGAAATGCTAAACTTTTGAAAAAAACAGTCAGAAAAGATGAGGAGGGAAAAATGTCAGTGGCTTCCACCTGTTAAACCATTCCCTTTTTGGGGGTCATCTCATTGTTGCCCCTCTAGTGCACCTGTTGTTAATTTCATTAACAGCAAAGCAGCTGAAACTGATTAACAACCCCCTTGCTACTTAACTGACCAAATCAATATCCAGAGTTTCATTGACTTGATGCTATACTCTGATTAAAAAGTGTTCCTTTAATTTTTGAGCAGTATATATATATATATATATATATATATATATATATATATATATATATATATATATATAAAAAGCAACACTCATCACTCACAACATTGACAAAACAATTAATTGACAATCATGTTACATTATTTTCAAAATGTTTCCTTTTCTTTTCATTGATTTTTTAACACACTACTACTGCTACATGGCGCTGGTATTTAGCTATATATATATATATATATATATATATGTTGTCACACCGTGCATGGGAGGCAGCTAAAGGGCTCAAGTGAAGGCAGTTCTGAGCCATCCCGGATGTGGCAGAGCGCACTAACTCTCTTTCTCACTTCCCTAGACCTAACCGGGAGGTTCCACCTGTCTCTCTGGCGTCACTTTGGGACCGAGCCAATGGAGACAGACCTTGCCAGCTCGGCCCCTGATGTCTCACATCCGGACTAAACCAATGAACGATGAACACATACCCGACCCTTATGACCTCACTTCCTGTCTCCCTTTAAACCCTTTCCCCTTTTTCCCCTTCTGTGTCAGTCTTGTTTTGGACTCTGTTGTAAGCACTTCCAGTGCTGGTATTTAAAGAAAAGCGAGTTGCAGCCGGGATACGAATTACATGGGTGGCTGCCCCAAACCTTTTCTGTCTTTGTCTCGTTTGTGACAGTGGCGTGAAGTCGGCAGGATGGAGAAGTCCCAGAAGAGAAGGGACAGGACCTGCAAAACACCCAGGTGGGGGGCGCAGGGCCGAGTATTCAGGCGGGGAGGTGCCCGTGGTTCGGCCGAGACTCAAAGGGCTCCGCTCCCAGCACGCAGAACTAGGCCATCTAGAGGGCCAGGGAGTGTGCGGGTGGGGCTCACGATGGGCTGCCCTGGAGGGGAGACAAGAGGGACTCAGTATGCTCTCTTGGGGGAGAGTGCCTGCCCCCCAGTGAAACCACAGCCCTTTTACCACCTTGGGGTGCCCCAGACTGGCAGGTGAGTAAAATAACGAAGTGGAGGTTGGACCCTGAGAGGCCGACCAGTAAACAAGCCTGGTCCTTATGGGCAAAAGTATGGCAGTGGCTACGGCCCTTGGAAAACAAGCCCTACGGTCATTGAGCAGGTAGCGTGCTATCTGCTCCTGAAAGCACTTCCCAGGGCTTCACCCAGCCAGTCTGGGGCGCAGTTTGAACATGTCAGGGCTCATAGAGTTTCTGGAAACACAGAGGCGGCCTCACACTCTGGGAGAGCAGAACCGCCTTCTGCCAAACTCAGCCGGGTATGTCCCAAGACCTAGCCCCCCCTGTATAACCAGGGGCTTGCATCGGCGTCCCGGGCTGGGCATAAACCGCTTGAGGCGAGGAGGAATGCAGGTGGAGGGAGGAGGGCTTGTGTCTCTGACAAACCCGTCGGCGGTCCCGCATACAGACGTGGTGATCGTTAACGGGTTTAAAACTTCCGCTCTGCTCGATTCCGGCAGCAACATTTCCATTGTTGCCCGCCGTTTTGTACAGCGACAATGGCTAAAATTCAAGACCAGTATAACCTGTCCACGGGAAACCAGCTGGTACAGCACCGCCGCTTGTGTCATTAGCTACGGAGGATCAGTCCAGAAAGTAACCGTGGCAATCCTTCCTGATCCTCCACACCCGGTGATACTAGGCGGGGCTGGTCTGACATTAAAAGCGTGAGACACATACCATCCGGGTTGTTAGGCCTCGTTATGGGACGGAGATGAACCGCTCTCAAGCTGCCTCCACGCCGTAATCAGCCGGCAGAGAGAGGTGAAGCAGCCGTCCTGGCTGACGTGGCAACTCCCGGCCGCCGAGGCTGACACGTCATTTCCACCAAGCCCCGCGGGCGGGAGGAAACCACGCCCATTGAGGTCGCGCTGACCCTCTCTCCGTGTTCGGTTTCAATTTAAAAGACGCCGGCTTCTTTCAAAAGGGAGCAATGGAATGACGACTCCTGAAGTTTGTAAAATACAGTGGTCCTTGTCAATGGCCAGCGCACTAGTCAGTCGATGCCACAGGGCTCCCTACTTGTGTTAGATAATGACCTCCTTTACCGTGTAGCAATGCATGACGGGCGGGAGGCGAGGCTGTGCTAGTCAGCTACTTCCGGCGGCAGGTCTGCGAGCTAGCACACGCCCACCTCCCTAGGTGGGCCACCGAAAACTCTTGGAGCGGATCAAGCCGGTTTTACTAGCCAGGAATTAATGAGGAGGTTCGGCTTTTGCGCTTCCTGCCGAGTGTCAACTGCGACAGATTCCTAGGAGGGACCGTGCTCCTCTTGTTCCTATTCCCTTGATTGACGTTCCCTTCCACAGAATCGGGGTCGACCTGGTGGGACCTCTAGAGCCCTCAGCCGAGGACACAAGTACATTTTAGTCCTCGTGGATTATGCTACACGATACCCGAAGCTGTTCCGTTGCGCCAGCTACCTCTAAAGCCATCGACGGGAATTACTAGGGGGATTGCGTGGGGATCCCAAAGAAGTCTTGACAGACCAGGGACCCCTTCACCTCGGAGGACGTTCAGGAGACTGCCAGATTACTGAAAATAAAGCATTTAAAAACCTCGTGTATCATCCTCAAACCGACGGATTAGTAAGAGGTTTAATCAAACTCTCAAGCAAATGCTACGTAAGGTGGTCAGCGAGGATGGAAGAACTGGGATCAGCTCCCCCCCTCGTCCTTTTGCCTATCGGGAAATCCCACAAGCCTCCACGGGTTCTCCCTTTGAACTACTGTATGGGCGACAACCTCAGGGCATATTGGATATTTGAAAGAAGGCTGGAAGAAGAGGCTCTTCCCACCACTAACATACTGGAGTATATCCGCAGTTCTGCGATAGATTTGGAAAGATTCGGCCTGTCCTAAAAGTCACATGGAGGAGGCTCAAGCAGCACAGGTTCCATACTACAACCGCCGCACGCTCTCTTGGAGTTCCACCCGGAGATCGGGTCATGGTCCTAGTGCCCACCTCCCACTCTAAGTTGCTTGCCCACTGGCAGGGCCCCTACGAAGTTAAGGAGAGGAAGGGACTGGTCGACTATTTGGTGAGTCAACCCAATCGTCGGCCAAAGGAGCGGGTATATCATGTGAACCTGCTGAAACCGTGGAAGGACAGGGACCCCGATCCCCCCTCCGGCCAGCCCGCCACTTCGCCACACACACGACCTTAACTTTGGCGCAGACTTGAGACCCAGGCAACGGCAGGAGCTGGAAACAGTTATCCGGACTGTCGAGAGAGTCAGTGAACACCCGGAAGGACCTCTGATTGAGCACAACATTGTGACAGAGCCCGGGGTTGTTGTCGGGGAAAAGCCCAACCGTCTTCCGAGGCAAAAGGCTGAAGTGGAGCTTGAGATCAAGCATGCTGGAACTAGGTGTAATTGAGGAGAGTTATAGTCCCTGGTCCAGCCCCATTGTGCTCGTCGGTAAGCCTGACGGGAGTTGGAGGTTCTGCAATGACTTCCGTCGGCTTAACCAAGTCTCCCAATTTGATGCCTATCCAATGCCCGCTGGATCGACCTCCTCGAGAGGCTTGGACAGGCTCAATACTGACCACACTTGTAAACAATGTAAACAAAAGCCAGACTGCCAGTAATGTGGAGGGGCACAAGAACGTTCTTTTTTGGGAAAGGCTGCATGAGGCTTTCTTCCACCAGCTAAACAGCTAAAGCACCAGAAACCCAAGAAATCACAGAGAGAAAACACCTGAAGGAAAACACTTCATGCCAGAACTCGTTTCATGCAAGGTTTTGTATTACGGATTTTTCAAAAGTAATTTTTTTAGTTCATAATGCGATTTGTTGCAATGTTATTTTTCTCTTTTTTCAAATGTTAAGCTTTTTTTCCTTGTGCTTAAAACTCATGAAAGGTTTACAGATGGAGTTTTTTATAGCGATTAGGTGCGATGTTACATTTCTTTTTCAAATGTTCGCTTTTTCCTTGTGCTTAAAACTCATTAAAAATTGTTTACATGGAGGACTTCATCGGTGATTTGTTGCAATGTTACTTTTTGGTTGCTTTCAGTTGGTTTTAAATGAAGTTCGGTTTTTGCGATGTTTTTCTGCTGTGCTTAAAAGTCATTTTAAAAACATTGTTTACAGCGATCAGGCTTTAGGTTTAGGTGCTACAGAGAGATTAGAGAGCCGGGCAGCTGACAGGGAAGGGATTGGGGGGACGGATAGGTGTGTGTGTGTGTGTTTTGTGCGTCCGCCACACAGAGAGAGAGCTGGTGAGCGAGCCAGCTCCTGTAGCTGATCAGGAGCCTGGGTGTTTTGTGTCAGTGTTATTCAATGTTTTACATTAGTTTACTATTACACTGTGGATTCTATGGTGTAATTAACTATATTTGTGCTTAATCTTTACATATTTTTACATATTTACATACAGTTTATGCGGTCTGGAGCGGATTAATTGTATTTACATACAATCCTATGGAAACTGCTTCGGTTCATGACCAACTCGGTTTACGACCAAAGTTCTGGGACTGAATTATGGTCGTGAACCGGTTCCACTATATGTATATGTATATATATATGTATATGTATATATATGATATATATATATATATATATATATATGTATATATATATATGTATATGTATATATGTATATGTATATGTATATATATGTATGTATGTTATGTATATATATATATATATATATATATATATATGTATATGTATGTATGTATATATGTATATGTATATGTATATATATATGTATATATATATATGTATATGTATATATATATATTTATGTATATATATATATGTGTATATTTGTACATGTGTATATGTATATATGTATGTGTGTGTATATGTATATATGATGTGTATATATATGTTTATATATGTGTGTGTCTGTGTATATATATATATGCCAGCAACACTCATGACAATGACAAAACAATTACATTGTTAATCATGTTACGTTATTATTAAAATGTTTCCTTTCTTTTTACTTCTCCACTGCCAAGCTGGTATTTTGCTATATATCTATACTAATAAAAGGCAAAGCCCTCACTCACCTCACTCACCTCACTCACTCACTCACTCACTCACTCATCACTAATTCTCCAACTTCCCGTGTAGGTAGAAGGCTGAAATTTGGCAGGCTTATTCCTTACAGCTTACTTACAAAAGTTGGGCAGGTTTCATTTCAAATTCTACGCTAATGGTCATAACTGAAGGTATTTTTCTCCATTAACTGTAATAGAGTTGAGCTGGAAAGACTGGGGGCGGAGTTTGTGTGACATCATCACGCCTCCCACGTAATCCGTGAACTGACTGTCAAGCGGAGTGCGTAGAAAACCAGGAAGACCTCCAAAAGCGCTTAAGAAAACATGCATTATATAATTGAAATATATAATTGAAGAGTGACATATACTACCATATTCATGAGTGCTGCTACCTCGGAAGAAAGCAAGGTGTAAACCTAAACTTTAAATTAAGTTCATAGACAGGCTACCCTGGCTTTCACATGCCCACAGGTAATGCGGATACAAGTTTAATGAGAGGCGAGGATATAAGCGAGTTTTGATCACTTTGTAACTAAGTTAAATGTGGTGAAGGTGTTATGCAACAGAGACTGTGTTTGTGGGGATTGACAGTTAAGGCGGTGGGGAGTCACGTCATCATCTCCCCCCATTCATCGATTTCACTCTGAGCTGAGCTCCTACGCCGAGTCTTCGAGCAACCGTCAGACTGCCACCAAATACTCACAGAAAACCCACAAGTTAATACACCGCTGTCTCTAGGTTTCTACACACTGAATCCTCCAGGCACTACTTACAAAAAGGTCACATTGACAATCGTGTTCACGTTATTTTTAAAATCTTTCCTTTTCTTAGCACAAGCACAGTTGAGAAGCTTGATGTATGTGCTCCATAACGCGTTAAAAATAATGCATTTAATCACACTTTGCATTACAAGCAAAGGGAGCTTTGTCAATGCATGATTTCCTGGTGCACGATTACATTGATCAAGCGCATCCCTATTCATTTACCCTCGCACCACCTTAGTTTGAGAAGAGTATGAAAAAATATGAGGTTAACACAGAAAACAGATCACCAATTCAAGCTTTATGAATAATCGATTAAGCCATCAATAATTGTTTTGGTAAAGCCATCCTCCTTCCATTTTATAATTTTCCGCCACTAGCCATGATTAAATGAGCGGTAAAAAGTAAAGCAAAGCGAGGGTGACTTATTTAGGCAGGCATATATAGACAGCAACACTCATGACAATGTCAATCATGTTACGTTATTATTAAAATGTTTCCTTTCTTTTCATTACTTCTTTACATACTTCCTCACTCTAGGTATTTTGCTATATATATATATATATATATATATATATATATATATATATATATATATGAATGACCTCCAAAGGCCCTGAGACTTTGATATCATGAGCGTGTGTACAAAAACTGGGGTCTCCTGCCCAGCAAAGTCAAGCAGCCATGCTGCAAGCTGTGCCGGCCTTTGAGACCCTGACTGCCTTCTGCCTTAAGTCAAAGTAACACTTTTAATTTTTCATCCTCCCCTGCGCTATAGCCCAGACAAGTGCAAATCACGGGACCCCCGTTCCACACCACGTGCAAAATAATATTAAAGCATTCACACTTTCTTTTGCGTATCGATTATGAGGTCCTCAGCTCGGATTATGAAGACACGCACAAGAGTGGAGGACTGACAGTGCCATCACAAGCCGATTAATGGCGGGGCGTCTTACCAGTCTACATGACCACGCGACTATCCCAAAAGGCGATCATAGCGTCAGCGAACATCTTCTATACTATATAAAAGAAAAAGGCAACTTTCCTTTTACACCTTTTTCCTTTTATCCCAAACCAAAGCCTTTCTCTCTTAACACTGCGAGGACACAAAACTAATTTTCTTTAAATGCGGTAAGGTACATTACCAGAGGCACAAATTTGAACGTTCACATAAAAATGTAAAATTTTAATGTACCTGTACCTCTTAAAACATTAATGTTTTACTGTTTATAACTTTTAGACTATAATTTATTATTTTTCCTTGCACTCAGTGACCAAACCTATACACACATATAGACACATACAAACATACACACAGTATATGTATGTGTATATATATATATATATTATATATATATATATATATATATATATATATATATATATAACATACATACATACATATATATAATTTGTATATTGTTGTAGATAATAATATTATATAGATGTAATGT
>NW_024385842.1:0-19905 GCF_016835505.1 Polypterus senegalus
TTTTCACCTGAAAACACCAAAACAAATTACTCCCTGTTTCGTAAAGGCTCTTAAAATGGTGATTTTAAACTGGTTAAATCAACGAAAGAAAAGTCAGATATACCGTGTGACTGTGTTTTTTCTATTGTTTTTTATAAAAAAAGGGAGCAAGCCACCATTTCCTCACTGCTATTTAAATGTTTTAATGCAATGTAGCCATGAATAAGCCCCACATACCTTAGTCTTAACTCATTATGTACCATTGATAAAGGACAAGCTACACTGATAAAAAACACCAATTAATAAAGCAAGCACAAAAGTAACATTTGATCTAAAATAAAAGATGTATGGATTTTATTCGTCAGGTCATTTGAACAGTGATATGGGCTGTTTTATTAAATTTGCATCTTATTTATTTGACATTTAAAGGCAGGACATTCATTGAACTTCCTGTACCAAACATAACACTTTGTGTTGTGGAATGTAAATTTAATTTTGTGGGTGGAAACTAGCAGGTCTGAAGTTTTTTCTGCACTTACACAGCTGGCAATGGGAAGAACAATTTAGAATGTGGAATGGGAGTGAGATTATAAAATCAGTCACACACCACCCGCTTTTTGACAGCACAAGTGCGGCCTGTTCTTTAAAAACAGAAGAGGAACCCGACCTTGCATGCTCTATACAAGAACTTCATTCCACCACCTAAAAACTTTACCTACCCTCCTGCTCATTACACACAATGCTCAAGACAGCTTAGTGTCAGGGAAATTAGCATTTCAAATAATGAAAAGTAGAGCTCATAGCTTTATCTGCTGGATGGATACAGCAAGTCTGAGGGAGCCTTGTTATGTAATCAGAGCAGATTGGGGCAGCAAGACTAAGAAATATAACAAAGCAGTAATCTTAAGTAGTGTTTCTCAATCATTTTGGTGTCGCAACCCACTTTTCTCATCTTCATGGCCCACCAGGGGCATTCCCCTTGGTGATTCATGCACAATTGCCAGAGTGGGGAGGTGGTCCTCTTTGGTGATGCAAGCATGACCATCTGAACAGGGGGAATTTGGTGGAGCAAAAATCCACTTGCAACCCTCCTTGTGACCCACCACAACCCACTACAATTATAAGCAATGGCAACCCTTCAGTGGCAGCACAAAAATGCGGCCCGAATTATACCGACACACCAAGGATAATATGGTGAGACTGTTTTTGTCATTTGGGAGAGAAGCAATCCAACAATTTCATTTGAGTACAATTGCTGTAGGGCACTTTCCAGTTGGACAAGGTTTATGTTCACTAATCATTCTCCATTTAATCTTTTGGATTTTATGTGTGTTTTTGGGTTTTCTGTGTGTCATACTTGTTTTATGTTCAGTGCCGGGACAAGGGAGGTTTTGTGCTCTGTATTTATCGATGCACTTTTTATTATTACGTTGCGCCCATCACTTTTGGGGTAGTGTGTTGTGTGGGGGCGTTGGAGGGGATGAAATATATATTGCTTTGTTGTTTGTTTCTTTTCACTATCTATATACACATTATTATTTTTTACCATTTGCTTTATCAATTGGGGGAAGTTATTTGGCCTAACATTTCTTCAGTTTGCCAGGCCACGGCTCTTGGTGGTGTAGCTGCCGTACCGGACAAGTGGGCTGGCTGTTAAAGGTATCAAAGGTACTTTGAGTCTCTAGGCTGGGTTGGCAGACCTATGCAGACATAAACAAGCTGGGAAGAGGTTCCACCTGGAGGTTTGTACCCTCATGATTACATATCAAATTAATGAGCCGGGGGTGGGGGATAATCAGTGTCCCTGTGTAGTAAACATTGGGGCACAAGAAGAAGTTCTGGCATATGTGATGATGCAGGTTCTCTCCACACTCCCTAGGTCCTTATGGTAGCCCTTGAGCCCAACACCATCAGTAATATCACCGAGATGAGCTGACAAGCAAAGACAATTCTCACATGAAGCCAGGGGATATTTCCAAAAAAAAGTGCACAAGTGCTTTTATTACAAACAAACATCAGTGTCCAAAGAAAAAGGTCTCTGAATAATATCAAGGTAAAAGGGTGATAAATTGTTTTGTACTATGATCTCTAAAGATCAAGAAGAAATATATAATATATATTTTAGATATTTTGAGGAAAAAAAACATGGCATGAGATATCGGCCTCGGTTAATGAAATATCTGCTTTTGATAAGTTTAATCAAAGGTACAGGGTCTTCCTTTTTGTATGCTTTTTTCTTATCGGATGTTCTTAAGCAGGTTATTAAAGCCTTTGATAAAGTGTTTTAAATTTTATAAATGAAAAAATAAATCACCCTCACATATTAAAAAATCTCTTCTAGCTCAACCTAGGAATCGTGTGGATTGAATTTGTTGGATGGTTATGCTACAAACATCATGCTCAGAGTTATTTGGATTAAAAAAATATAAATAAGCACAGTGTATGGAATCTGATCCCCAACTTGATTTTTCAATGTATAGATGATCTTGAATTTTCCTGTTAAAAGGTAATTTTGATATAGATAGAATTTAGCAAGCAAGTTTAAACATGGCAGAATTTAATTTATAAGCAGTTTTTCACCAAAAGTATATTTAGTTTGGAATAACAAAGATATAAAATATGAAAGTAAAGCTCTGTTCTTTCAGAATTGGTATAATAAGATTTGGTTAGTAGTTTAACTATTATATGACGAGGATAGATTACTTATGTATGCAGAATTTTTGAGAAAATATAAGGTTCCAACTATTGATTATGTAACATTTTTTGCTGCTGTTTGTCAGAAGGTTGTGTGGCTGCCTGGTCATACTTTTGTTGGTAGAGTTTCTTTGGATTTGTCTGCTTGCATTTGGATTGAATAAATTTAATAAATTAAAAAAATGTAGTAATAAATAGACACTTTTACAGGTTATATTTAATTCCAACTTGTGTTTATTTTTTATGCTTGTAAATGTAAATTGAAAGGTAATTTGGCCAATCCTTAAGACAATATATACTGTCTTACAAATTAAGTGAAAGAGTAAAAGTGAAAGATTCTTCAATGGTGTCATTTTTTTGTTCTGTTTTTTTAGATGTATGCTGTAGATGTGTTTTGTAATAATAAGAGGGAGGGAATCATACATTTGTTTGTTGAACGTAAATTAATCTCCTTGGTGTTAACCCCTAATATGACTCAAGCTTGGAATTCCATGGAAATATGGTTATGCCCGAGTCATATTTGGGGTGACTTGTAATGATCCACATTACAGTGCTGTGCTTGACTAACCCTCAGGAGAGTATCTAGTGGATGGAATAAAATTATGCTGTAAAATATAATGAATATTTCTGTTCTGCTACTTTAGGGTAACTCATAAGTAGGTTGGAGTCTTCAACCAAAAACACAATGGCAAATGAAAAGCCATAAAGCCAGTTTTAGAGTAAACTGAAACTGAACCAAAGTTCAAATCAAAAGCTAGTAATAATGATGTGAAATGGCCATTAGACGTTGACACGGACAGAGAAACCTGACACCCATTCAATAGATTCTTACCTGCCAAATTTGTGTGATGTTCATATTTGGTGTTGGCTTCATACTTCTGCTGAAAATCCTGCATGTCCTTGTTGCCTATTTATGGGTAATGTCAGTCTAAAGATGTCTGTTGATCATGATTATCTGGACTATTTATGATTTGTCTATGATAGTCTGGTGGAGAAAATAGTTGTTGAAATAAACTGTTCTGCTGAGATGGTACTGGTCCACAAACCGGTTGTTGCGCACATCCATTTTCAGTAAAGGTACAAGTAAGTATTGTTTTTCACTCATTACAAAATACCTGAATTTCACTAATAACAATGACTATGGTGAAGCCGAACAACCATTACTAAAACTATACAAACTGTAGAATGTGTAATCCGGCGACCATCAAAAATATGTACAAGGATTATCAAATAAATTCCATTATGTACAGAATTGTGCTGACAGTACTTCATCATTATACACAGAAGTAAGATATGGTGTCCCGCAGGGTTCAGTACTGAGACCTTTACTGTTTTCATTTTATATGCTTATACAGGAACCTATCATTAGAAACCATGATGTTAATTTAACACCGAGTTATACCTTTCCAATCAATGTTTCTCTGATGTTGTCCTTAGGTTGATGTTTAATGAGTTAAATGAGTGAATGGATGAGAACTACTTTAAACATAGATCAAAGAGAGATGTTATCTATTAGAGGGAGTAATGCTGATCACAACAGTATTTTGTCATTATTTAACTCCGGTGGAATCACTGAATCAGCCTGCAATCTAGGCTTTGCTTTTTACTCTAGCAAGCCATTTGAATCACACATTACAAAGCTGTCCAAAACATGTTTTTTCCATATCAAAAAGTTGGACAATTAAGGCTTTTCTAAATTTTTAGGATAAAGAGAAATTCATTTATTAATGTATTTCTAGTAGGATTGACTGCTGCAATTCGGTGTTCACTGGCTGTTTAAATTGTTCTTAATACAGCTTTTAATGAATTCAAAATGCTACTGCAAGAATTATTGCAAGAACAAGAAAATATGAAAACATAACACCAGTACTTAAGCATCCTCACAATTGTTCCCTGTTAAGTTTATGGCAAATTTCAAAATCTTTCTTTTAATGTATACAGCCTTAAATGGCCAGCATCCTGTTTACATATACAAACTTATCATTACTTACAAACCAGAACATGCAATTAGATCTCAAGATGCCAGCATGCTTATGATTCTGAAGATTAATAAAATAACAGTGGGTGGTCGAGCTTTTAGTTACAGGGCCCCTAAACTGTAGAAGGGTCTGCCTGCTACTGTAAAAGATGCCCCTTCAATCTCAGCTTTTAAATCCCAGCTGAAGACTTCAGTTTAGCATACCCTGAGTAGAGCTGCTGACTAGCTGTGCATACGGCATCTCAGATGATAGTCATTAGCACTAAAATATAAGTAATACCATATTTATAAACTGTTCCTAACACTCACCTATTCTGTTTCTCTTCTCATTATTCTCATCTGCCACTGCTCTACTGCCAAGTTGTTTGCCTGCCTATGGAAAAGTCATCTCAGATAAAGGAGCACTGGAATCATCAGGTAGAAAGGCTCTTTCATCAGACTGGCTGACCCAGCTGTAGAATGGCCAGTAGTGTAGAGGTGGCTATTTGGTCAAGGTCTGCAGGACTCTGACTGTGTCTTCCTTGTCTGACTCCTTTTCTACAATCTGGCAGTGGTTCTTCGATTAACTGATGGACAGAAGTAGTTATAGGCATGGACCTTCTGTCAAACTGTCAATCAAAATGATTAATGACCTTTAAGCCCCGCCCCCTATGACGTCATACCGGAAGTTCCGCCCCAGCTGATGCAAGACCGGAAGTCCCGCCCCGCTGACGCAAGACCGGAAGTCCCGCCTGTCAGCCTCCTGATGACGTCACTCCGGAAAGTCCCGGCCCCTCACGTGACCTCTCTCCTCCCCCTTTGGCACCGCCCCCTGGCAGCGGTTGGTTGAAGGGCCCCCTGTCCCCGCCCAGACTCTGCCTTGAACCCTCCCCCGGCCCCTGATTGGTTCTCCTTTCTGTCAAGGGGACTTTGATGGATGTCTGTCCCCTCCTTGAACCCTCCCCTGGCCCCTGACTGGTTCTCCTTTCTGTCAAGGGGGCTTTGATGGATGTCTACCCCCTCCTTGAACTCCCCACCGCCCAAAGACAAGCCCGGGCAAGTGACAGCCTTTACCTCGACAAGCTCAGACATGCCCGGGGTCTGTCCTGACTAGCTCAGACATGCCCGGGGGGTGCCTCGGCCCCGCCCATCCTCTGGCACAAGCCCAGACAGGCCCGGGGCCTGTCCTGACCAGCTCAGACATGCCCCAAGTCACCCCGCACCAGTCCCAGCACGTTCACGAAATTAAAATCTCTATCTCATCTTGGCCTCTCTAAGTCAAGCTGCTTTTTTTGTCCCTCACACAGACAACAAACTGTCAGCTGGAAGACACGGTCTGAGTCAGTCCGCATTTAACCATAGGCGCCCCACACTTCCCGGTCCCCCACACCTCCCAGTCCCCCACACTTTCCTGCCGAAAGCCTAAAAAGCTAAGCATTTTGTTCTCGGTTCTATCTATGATTTTAATATGAACACGCCATTAAAATATCTATCTCATCTTTGTTTTATCACTTACAGGTCCATCCTTTTCCATCTCACAGAAATTCCTCAACCAACATTGAATCAGGTTCCCAGTGACAGACTCTGCAGTAAAAACATTCTTAGCAATGAAGCAGGTTTCTCAGAAAGAAATCAAGCAGCCCAGCTTTTAGCCGACCCCTTGCAAGCAGGCCTGTGTGCTCTGTCTCTCTCTCTACCCACACACACACAAAGTAAAGTCAGGTATGGGAGGACTCTGTGAGTTCGCTTGCAAACAACTGAGCCCGCCCGCTTCGAGCACCCATCCCCCTTGAGACCAAAAAAAAAAACTTCTCTTTTTAAAGTGAAGTTTAGGTTCCGGCAGGGATGCTTGCATCCTTGAGCTGTGCAACTCATAGGATGACTCCCACGCCGCTGAGGAATTCTTTTGAGGTCCTTCTCGGGGAGTAAAGAAAGGCCCTTTGAAAGCTGCTTATGTCATTTTTCATCTCTTTTAAGGGAGTTTAGGACCATCCCTTATCTGGGCAACTCAAGGTCTGGCTGCAAAAATATTCGGATCTAAATAGAGAAACGGACGCAGACCTGTGTGCTCTCTCTCTCTCTCTCTCAGAGCGCAGACACGGGCTGAGACAGCCCCTGCTGCAGCGTGGAGCGCGATCGCCTTAGCAAAAATGTTCACCTATATACAGAGCTTAACCTTAGGGTTTATTTTTCCGGGGTCTGTCTAAAATCAGACAAAAGACACTTACTAAAAAAGAGCAAAACCCTAATTTCCTTAATTACATTGTCCTCCTGGCTGAGTAATGAACCATGTCCTGTACTTTCGAGAGGCCGCCCATGCCTGTCATCCCTTACACTATATAGCATGTTTGGTTACTCTTTTGTAAGTATAATATAATGAAGTATCACTACACTGGTCAAGAGAGACGGATTCCACTTTTGTTTTTGCTTAGCTCATTTCTATCACCTAGGAGCCTTTTGACAAAAGAAACCTCTCTAAATACACTTGTGCATTTCAACGGATATTTATAAGAAAGCAGGTTTTCTACCTTATCCCAGTTTTGTACGTGCATGTAAAAGCACAGAATTTTGATATTTTCTGTCTACTCAAAAAACTGAAAATATTTCTATTAACACAAATGATAATTAGAAATCATTTTACTATTTTTAATTAAAAAGTTAAAAACAGAAAAGCCCAATTATGATTTTTGTTTTGTCATGGGAGGGCCCTAGGGTGACACTTTTCCCCTTTATACTCTTACTTATGTAGACCTTAAAACATATTCTTACCAAAATAGTTCATCACTTCCCAATTCCTGTAACATCAGGTAATTAGACAGAGCTCCATGACAGGCAAGAGAAGATTATAGGTCAAATACACAGTGTCATAAAATAAAATAAAGTGTGAACACCGCGCAGACCTCTGCCCATGACGGATGGATCTTTTAAAGTTAAGGGATTTTTAAAGATTAGCTTGTAAAGTTTGAGATAACTGCTAGTTCAGCCCTTTAAAAATCACACCTAGTTAAATAATAGGCAGTAGTTCCCTTTTAAATCACGTTTGAGACGTCTAAAAAAATCTAGCCTGGGCTGTATAATTTGTAATTATATTACTTAATATAATTTGTATAAAATCGATCTAAAACAAGCCCTTTTCTCTTCAAACTCACCCCACATTTTAAATACAGGTATCTTCAGCTGACCCTAAGGAAACATCTTGTGGAAGCAAGCGGCCCGCATGGCTCAGGGAGGGGCTGATGGTTCCAGCAGGGGCCGATTTCACACTTCAGCTAAATCAGGTTTCTCAGTGACAGACTCTGCAGTAAAAAACAGTTTTAGCAATGAAGCTGATTTCCCAGAGAGAAAGACCAAGCGGCAGACCCTGTCAGCTTTTAGCCGACCCCTGCGAGCAGCCCCCTGCTCTCTCTCTACACACAGAAACTAAAGTCAGGCTCTGCAAGCACCTCAATCGGAGGAAGGACTCTGTGAGTTCGCTTGCAAACAACTGAGGCCGCCCGTTTCGAGCACCCACCCCCCACTGGGTGACCCTCAGAGAGCTCACCGGCTGCTAGTCTCAGGAATTTGTTAGGATTATGTCATGTACAAACCTAAAATTTGAATTATCACCTTTAAAGACATGGAGCAGTCTCGTGCTACAAACGCCTTGTGTCTCTTTTTAACACTTCTGCCTGTAAAAGCTCTCTATTCCTTCTGTGGCCTCAGGTTTAATAGGGGCTTGCACCCAGGCTAATGAACAAGGTCCTGTACATGTCGAGATGCCGGCCCATACCTGCCGTCCCTTACACTATATAACATGTTTGGTTATTCATTTTGTATGTATAATATAATGAAGTTATTTTTAAAAGTAACCCCACACCGCACAAGAGAGACAGATTCCACGTGTGTTTTAGGATTTGCTGCGATCAGTGATTTTAGTGTTTTGCTGAGCTCATTTCTATCACCTAGGAGCCTTTGGACAAAGGAAGACTCTGTAAATACACTTGTGAGTTTAAACGGAGATTTATAAGAATGCACAGGAGGCCGTAGTGAGGTGTGCTGGTTTAACTAGAGGCAGGGGATGTAAGTAGCCCTTTTTTGCCCCTCCGAAGTTCATCGAACTAAAATCATGTTTTTAAAATCAGCAGCTTTAGCTCATGCTAGTGACCTCGTAAATGGGAGCCAACCGCTCAGCACGCTTGTATAGCTCACAAAATAGCAGAGCTAATTACTCTTTCTTCTTAAACTAATGATCAGATATTCGGGTAATTCTTAATGAAACACTAAAGCGTTAGTGAACAAAATACATGTTCAGTAGCCAAGTAAAACGAAGGTTGCTTTAACATGAAAATAAAGTATCTTTAGAAAATAAAGCGTCTAAAAGCATCTTTGTAAAGGTCGATTGTAAAACGTTATAAGAAAAAGCCTTGTTTCCCAAAGAGTTCTTTGGAACCATCAGTGCCTTTCTGATCACATCCACCCCAAACATAGCATAGAACTTAATTTCTGTACTCCTTTTAAATGAGAATAGCCAGTATAAAGTCCCTAAAGGAACCGGAGACATCTGATATCTTTTACCCTATATGTTTTCTTGCCGCCCAAGTCATTCAGATTCTGCTTACAACACAAATGTACGATTATTTTTCTCAAATGGCCAGTTCTTTGGCCTGCTAATCATGAAAAAATCATATTTTATTCTCCTGACACTTTATTTGCATATTTTATTATACCTACTTGTATCGACATTTATCTATCTCTATATTTATTTTTCTGTATCAGAAGGTAGTTTAAGTCAATTTGTTTTGGGTTCAATAGATGTATTTTTCATATTTTCGACTCTTGTTTTCTTTTTTTCACATCTTGAGTCCCCTTTTTGTTACTTGCCCTAGCGTGGTCAGCCCAGAGTTTGAGAACCACTGTTGTAGGGTTTTATTGGTAAAACACTCTGCGGCATTTCAAGCTAAGTTAGATTCCCTTGTTTATTCAGCCGTCCATCGGTGTTCCATTTTGTTATAAATTGTATTTAGTCTCTCTTTATTTACTAAGCATTTTATATGATGATTAGAAAACAGTTATCTTGTTCAGGCTTTACTTTAAATCAGCATTTTCATCAACAGGTTATAAACACTTTGGTACTCAGGGGTCTTTGTATAATACAGCGTTTTAGAAATTCTGTGAAGGCTTGGTAATAGCCTTCCATTTTACAGCAGTTATGAGACCCTGAAAATAAGAACGGTTATAGGAGGTTATAGGAACCTATACACTACAGGGCTGAGGATTAGGCTTTGGACACGTTAGGCCAATCAGGATGGAAAATGTTTTTAGTGAATAGTTACATTATATCTATTATAGGCGTTAGCACAAGGATTAAAATTTTACTAAAACTATGAGGTTTTATTCTTTCTTTTAGGTAGTCCAGGTGACATAGGACGGCTGTTATGAAAACTGCTTTTCCCTCTGTTTGTGAAAAAGCACCCTTGGTTTTAGTAGCATTCAGGGTGAAGGGGACGTAAGTTTGAACTGTGATTCCAAGAGTCAACAAGTGTCTGCAATCTTCTTGAATACGAGTCACAGGACCTGGGTTTGTGCAGGGATCATAGTCAGGGGCAGAATTACGCTAGACATTATTATTCCAAAATGAAACATTGACTCGCCCTTATCACAAAGATAAGACAGTACAAACTAAAATGTACAAATACTAAGTGACAGAGGAGATTAAAAAACATCTTAAGACCGGATCACAAGGATCACATCAAGCTCACCGCACACTAGCTAAACTGTCATCTATGTAGGCAGTTCCACGGGATGGCAAAGAGTTGGGGGAAAACATTATTGAACATCGGCTAGTATGAGGCTGATTAACATGAGCCGGTTATTGTTAGAATCTTACCTGGCACTAAAAGTCAGGCTTGTGTTCCTCCTGATTCAGGAAGAACATTAAATATTGGAGTTTAGAATATGAACTAGACTGATAAGGACATGTGTGCCAAAATTAATAAATAAAGTAAATAACCACATGAAAAAGTGGAGTGATTACAATTTGAAAAACTGCCGTGATGTATCAAAACATTTGAAATAAATAATAAGCTTTTTGACATGCAGTCCGAATAGTCTGAATGTGTCTTAAAGAGTTCATTTTTAAATAAAACTTAAAAGGCAAATTAAAAATATTAAATCTGAATAAAACACAGAAGTATCATTTAATGATATCAATTAGGGTTAAGTATTATCAAGCACGGGATCTATTTATCAGGTTTATTTAATTTAGTTATAAACAAAATGATTGTTGGCATTTTGCTTTGAAATGAACAATAGTCTGATAGAGCTTTAAGAATTAGAATGTAAGACAAACCTCTACACTCTATAACAAAATGTTGCTGTTCCAATAGGAATATCTCGGATGTCTGTTTTATTTTAACCTTTTGACAAGAAGCCCTGGTCTTGGAAATATACCACCTATGTTGAAAATGAACAGTGCCGACATGCTAACTAAATAGATATAATCTAAGATATTTTAGAATATGACCCTAGGCGCTAACCCCCATGATTCTGACCAACTAAAGGGTCTTCACTTCATTGTCCAACTTCCTGCGGGCGCTATGGATCTTGTAATGGAGACTGCAAAAGATTCTCTAATCTTTACTCTGTAATGGTCCACATGACGGAGATCTAGCGCCTGGGTCCGCAGGGTTAACCGGTCATAGGACATGATGTTCAAAATTCAACTCGGGTTTTTCAAATGAGATAGGACGAGTGTGTGTTCTGTATTCTCTGTATTCACTATTCACAACGACCATAACCCCGAGACCTTAGGTTTTTTATACCGAAGTACCTTTCACTGACCCGAATAAGAGACATCCATCAAAAGGCTCTTGACAGTTTCCTGAACCAATCAGGCCGGTGGGGCGGGAGTCGCTTTTCAAAGAGTATAAAAAACGTTTTCAACGACCCACTATCCTCGACGGTGAAAGAAATTAGGGTTTAAAAATCAACTGGTCCTTTATTGGTCATTTTCAAAAACAATCTAAAATTCAGAGAGGTTTTACCAACCACTTCAAAACATTACAACTAAACAGCGTGATTAAAAGCCGACAAAAACATGTGATCTCACGAAACATTCAGTTCAGACACTTCATCTGATTTTCCAGTTCGTATACCCTAAGGTCCATCAAACCTATCAGGTCCAGAAAATGGCATTTAGAGAAAGCCTCGCAATTTCACGTATTTTTGAATAAGAGTCGACGTCCGTGTGATAAAAGGCTTATACAATCGACTCCTGAATAGAATGTTCATTTTTCTGGTCAACAGCATTTTGTAAAAAGCTGGTGAAATGGCAGAAAGATGTGGAAACCGCCCAGAGTCTTGATGACCGGACTCCTGAGCCACGGTTTGTGGAAAACAGATAGTCGCTGTTGCTGCTGAGCCGAGCAGTCTCAAACAGACCCGTAGGCTGTGTCTGGCAGGGTCGGTCTGTACAACATCCCTGCCGGTACTTTTTAGGTGCCGATCCGTTATTCTATCCGGCAGAGCCGCCATCCAACACTTGCCCAGCTTCAGAGCCTTTCAAATGTTTCACCCAGGGTCCGTCCGTTTGTTCAAGGGCCATGCCCGCATAATCCCATCCTTGGGTGATAGGTTCCAATCGGCCGGAGCCTCTGCCGGGTCGTCCACGGCCTCTTCTTGTTGCAGGGCCTGAATGGCTCTCCTCAGACCCTGCTAGGAACCCCGGAACATCATGAGCAGGTACAAAATGTCAGGTACTGCGCGGTTCTCCAGGAAACTATCCGACCAATATAGATCACCAGGGGCAGATACCTGAGGCTCAGGCCCCTAGATCTGGGCAGTTGAAGGCATAAGATGGTCCGCCGAGAAGGCTGGTCTGCAGGCTAGCTGTTAGGCGCAGAGTACTCGGAGTCGGGCACGATAGCCTCAGGTCAAAACAGGCCGTCGTAGGGGACCGTCTGGTCCGTAGACCGTCGTGGCTGATCAGGAACATAGCCGAAGAGATGCTGATTGTTAACCGTTCAAAACACGTCGTTGAAAACGTTTTTTATACTCTTTGAAAAGCGACTCCCGCCCCACCGGCCTGATTGGTTCAGGAAACTGTCAAGAGTCTTTTGATGGATGTCTCTTATTCGGTCAGTGAAAGGTACTTCGTATAAAAACCTAAGGTCTCGGGGTTATGGTCGTTGTGAATAGTGAATACAGTAAAGAGAATACAGAACACACGCCGCACTCGTCCTATCTCATTTGAAAAACCCGAGTTGAATTTTGAACATCATGTCCTATGACCGGTTAACCCTCTGGACCCAGGCGCTAGATCTCCGTCATATGGACCATTACAGATTAAAGATTAGAGAATCTTTTGCAGTCTCCATTACAAGATCCATAGCACCTGCAGGAAGTTGGACAATGAAGTGAAGACCCTTTAGTTGGTCAGAATCATGGGGTTAGCGCCTAGGGTCATATTCTAAAATATCTTAGATTATATCTATTTAGTTAGCATGTCGGCACTGTTCATTTTCAACATAGGTGGTATATTTCCAAGACCAGGGCTTCTTGTCAAAAGGTTAAAATAAAACAGACATCCGAGATATTCCTATTGGAACAGCAACATTTTGTTATAGAGTGTAGAGGTTTGTCTTACATTCTAATTCTTAAAGCTCTATCAGACTATTGTTCATTTCAAAGCAAAATGCCAACAATCATTTTGTTTATAACTAAATTAAATAAACCTGATAAATAGATCCCGTGCTTGATAATACTTAACCCTAATTGATATCATTAAATGATACTTCTGTGTTTTATTCAGATTTAATATTTTTAATTTGCCTTTTAAGTTTTATTTAAAAATGAACTCTTTAAGACACATTCAGACTATTCCGGACTGCATGTAAAAAAGCTTATTATTTATTTCAAATGTTTTGATACATCACGGCAGTTTTTCAAATTGTAATCACTCCACTTTTTCATGTGGTTATTTACTTTATTTATTAATTTTGGCACACATGTCCTTATCAGTCTAGTTCATATTCTAAACTCCAATATTTAATGTTCTTCCTGAATCAGGAGGAACACAAGCCTGACTTTTAGTGCCAGGTAAGATTCTAACAATAACCGCTCATGTTAATCAGCCTCATACTAGCGATGTTCAATAATGTTTTCCCCAACTCTTTGCCATCCCGTGGAACTGCCTACATAGATGACCATTTAGCTGATAATATAGCTAGAACACGTAGGTTCTGTTGTAGTGTGATGAGCTTGGGGTGATCCGGTCTTAAGATGTTTTTAATCTCCTCTGTCACTTAGTATTTGTACATTTTAGTTTGTACTGTCTTATCTTTGTGATAGGGGCGAGTCAATGTTTCATTTTGGAATAATAATGTCTAGCGTAACTCTGCCCCTGACTATGATCCCTGCACAAACCCAGGTCCTGTGACTCGTATTCAAGAAGATTGCAGACACTTGTTGACTCTTGGAATCACAGTTCAAACTTACGTCCCTTGACCCTGAATGCTACTAAACCAAGGATGCTTTTTCACAAACAGAGGGGAAAAGCAGTTTTCATAACAGCCGTCCTATGTCACCTGGACTACCTAAAAGAAAGAATAAAACCTCATAGTTTTAGTAAAATTTAATCCTTGTGCTACGCCTATAATAGATATAATGTAACTATTCACTAAAAACATTTTCCATCCTGATTGGCCTAACGTGTCCAAAGCCTAATCTCATCAGCCCTGTAGTGTACAGGTTCCTATAACCTCCTATAACCGTTCTTATTTTCAGGGTCTCATAACTGCTGTAAAATGGAAGGCTATTACCAAGCATTCACAGAATTTCTAAAACGCTGTATTATACAAAGACCCCTGAGTACCAAAGTGTTTATAACCTGTTGATGAAAATGCTGATTTAAAGTAAAGCCTGAACAAGATAACTGTTTTCTAATCATCATATAAAATGCTTAGTAAATAAAGAGAGACTAAATACAATTTATAACAAAATGGAACACCGATGGACGGCTGAGTAAACAAGGGAATCTAACTTAGCTTGAAATGCCGCAGAGTGTTTTACCAATAAAACCCTACAACAGTGGTTCTCAAACTCTGGGCTGACCACGCTAGGGCAAGTAACAAAAAGGGGACTCAAGATGTGAAAAAAGAAAACAAGAATCGAAAATATGAAAAATACATCTATTGAACCCAAAACAAATTGACTTAAACTACCTTCTGATACAGAAAAATAAATATAGAGATAGATAAATGTCGATACAAGTAGGTATAATAAAATATGCAAATAAAGTGTCAGGAGAATAAAATATGATTTTTTTCATGATTAGCAGGCCAAAGAACTGGCCATTTGAGAAAAATAATCGTACATTTGTGTTGTAAGCAGAATCTGAATGACTTGGGCCGGCAAGAAAACATATAGGGTAAAAGATATCAGATGTCTCCGGTTCCTTTAGGGACTTTATACTGGCTATTCTCATTTAAAAGGAGTACAGAAATTAAGTTCTATGCTATGTTTGGGGTGGATGTGATCAGAAAGGCACTGATGGTTCCAAAGAACTCTTTGGGAAACAAGGCTTTTTCTTATAACGTTTTACAATCGGGCCTTTACAAAGATGCTTTTAGACGCTTTATTTTCTAAAGATACTTTATTTTCATGTTAAAGCAACCGGTCGTTTTACTTGGCTACTGAACATGTATTTTTGTTCACTAACGCTTTAGTGTTTCATTAAGAATTACCCGAATATCTGATCATTAGTTTAAGAAGAAAGAGTAATTAGCTCTGCTATTTTGTGAGCTATACAAGCGTGCTGAGCGGTTGGCTCCCATTTACGAGGTCACTAGCATGAGCTAAAGCTGCTGATTTTAAAACATGATTTTAGTTCGATGAACTTCGGAGGGGCAAAAAAGGGCTACTTACATCCCCTGCCTCTAGTTAAACCAGCACACCTCACTACGGCCTCCTGTGCATTCTTATAAATCTCCGTTTAAACTCACAAGTGTATTTACAGAGTCTTCCTTTGTCCAAAGGCTCCTAGGTGATAGAAATGAGCTCAGCAAAACACTAAAATCACTGATCGCAGCAAATCCTAAAACACACGTGGAATCTGTCTCTCTTGTGCGGTGTGGGGTTACTTTTAAAAATAACTTCATTATATTATACATACAAAATGAATAACCAAACATGTTATATAGTGTAAGGGACGGCAGGTATGGGCCGGCATCTCGACATGTACAGGACCTTGTTCATTAGCCTGGGTGCAAGCCCCTATTAAACCTGAGGCCACAGAAGGAATAGAGAGCTTTTACAGGCAGAAGTGTTAAAAAGAGACACAAGGCGTTTGTAGCACGAGACTGCTCCATGTCTTTAAAGGTGATAAATCAAAGTTTAGGTTTGTACATGACATAATCCTAACAAATTCCTGAGACTAGCAGCCGGTGAGCTCTCTGAGGGTCACCCAGTGGGGGTGGGTGCTCGAAACGGGCGGGCTCAGTTGTTTGCAAGCGAACTCACAGAGTCCTTCCTCCGATTGAGGTGCTTGCAGAGCCTGACTTTAGTTTCTGTGTGTAGAGAGAGAGCAGGGGGCTGCTCGCAGGGGTCGGCTAAAAGCTGACAGGGTCTGCCGCTTGGTCTTTCTCTCTGGGAAATCAGCTTCATTGCTAAAACTGTTTTTTACTGCAGAGTCTGTCACTGAGAAACCTGATTTAGCTGAAGTGTGAAATCGGCCCCTGCTGGAACCATCAGCCCCTCCCTGAGCCATGCGGGCCGCTTGCTTCCACAAGATGTTTCCTTAGGGTCAGCTGAAGATACCTGTATTTAAAATGTGGGGTGAGTTTGAAGAGAAAAGGGCTTGTTTTAGATCGATTTTATACAAATTATATTAAGTAATATAATTACAAATTATACAGCCCAGGCTAGATTTTTTAGACGTCTCAAACGTGATTTAAAAGGGAACTACTGCCTATTATTTAACTAGGTGTGATTTTTAAAGGGCTGAACTAGCAGTTATCTCAAACTTTACAAGCTAATCTTTAAAAATCCCTTAACTTTAAAAGATCCATCCGTCATGGGCAGAGGTCTGCGGTGTTCACACTTTATTTTATTTTATGACACTGTGTATTTGACCTATAATCTTCTCTTGCCTGTCATGGAGCTCTGTCTAATTACCTGATGTTACAGGAATTGGGAAGTGATGAACTATTTTGGTAAGAATATGTTTTAAGGTCTACATAAGTAAGAGTATAAAGGGGAAAAGTGTCACCCTAGGGCCCTCCCATGACAAAACAAAAATCATAATTGGGCTTTTCTGTTTTAACTTTTAATTAAAAATAGTAAAATGATTTCTAATTATCATTTGTGTTAATAGAAATATTTTCAGTTTTTTGAGTAGACAGAAAATATCAAAATTCTGTGCTTTTACATGCACGTACAAAACTGGGATAAGGTAGAAAACCTGCTTTCTTATAAATATCCGTTGAAATGCACAAGTGTATTTAGAGAGGTTTCTTTTGTCAAAAGGCTCCTAGGTGATAGAAATGAGCTAAGCAAAAACAAACGTGGAATCCGTCTCTCTTGACCAGTGTAGTGATACTTCATTATATTATACTTACAAAAAGAGTAACCAAACATGCTATATAGTGTAAGGGATGACAGGCATGGGCCGGCCTCTCGAAAGTACAGGACATGGTTCATTACTCAGCCAGGAGGACAATGTAATTAAGGAAATTAGGGTTTTGCTCTTTTTTAGTAAGTGTCTTTTGTCTGATTTTAGACAGACCCCGGAAAAATAAACCCTAAGGTTAAGCTCTGTATATAGGTGAACATTTTTGCTAAGGCGATCGCTCCACGCTGCAGCAGGGGCTGTCTCAGCCCGTGTCTGCGCTCTGAGAGAGAGAGAGAGACAGAGCACACAGGTCTGCGTCCGTTTCTCTATTTAGATCCGAATATTTTTGCAGCCAGACCTTGAGTTGCCCAGATAAGGGATGGTCCTAAACTCCCTTAAAAGAGATGAAAAATGACATAAGCAGCTTTCAAAGGGCCTTTCTTTACTCCCCGAGAAGGACCTCAAAAGAATTCCTCAGCGGCGTGGGAGTCATCCTATGAGTTGCACAGCTCAAGGATGCAAGCATCCCTGCCGGAACCTAAACTTCACTTTAAAAATGAAGAAGCTCATTTTTGGTCTCAAGGGGGATGGGTGCTCGAAGCGGGCGGGCTCAGTTGTTTGCAAGCGAACTCACAGAGTCCTCCCATACCTGACTTTACTTTGTGTGTGTGTGGGTAGAGAGAGAGACAGAGCACACAGGCCTGCTTGCAAGGGGGTCGGCTAAAAGCTGGGCTGCTTGATTTCTTTCTGAGAAACCTGCTTCATTGCTAAGAATGTTTTTACTGCAGAGTCTGTCACTGGGAACCTGATTCAATGTTGGTTGAGGAATTTCTGTGAGATGGAAAAGGATGGACCTGTAAGTGATAAAACAAAGATGAGATAGATATTTTAATGGCGTGTTCATATTAAAATCATAGATAGAACCGAGAACAAAATGCTTAGCTTTTTAGGCTTTCGGCAGGAAAGTGTGGGGGACTGGGAGGTGTGGGGGACCGGGAAGTGTTGGGCGCCTATGGTTAAATGCGGACTGACTCAGACCGTGTCTTCCAGCTGACAGTTTGTTGTCTGTGTGAGGGACAAAAAAAGCAGCTTGACTTAGAGAGGCCAAGATGAGATAGAGATTTTAATTTCGTGAACGTGCTGGGACTGGTGCGGGGTGACTTGGGGCATGTCTGAGCTGGTCAGGACAGGCCCAGGGCCTGTCTGGGCTTGTGCCAGAGGATGGGCGGGGCGAGGCACCCCCCGGGCATGTCTGAGCTAGTCAGGACAGACCCCGGGCATGTCTGAGCTTGTCGAGGTAAAGGCTGTCACTTGCCCGGGCTTGTCTTTGGGCGGTGGGGAGTTCAAGGAGGGGGTAGACATCCATCAAAGCCCCCTTGACAGAAAGGAGAATCAATCAGGGGCCAGGGGAGGGTTCAACGAGGGGCAGACATCCATCAAAGCCCCCTTGACAGAAAGGAGAACCAGTCAGGGGCCAGGGGAGGGTTCAAGGCAGAGTCTGGGCGGGGACAGGGGGCCCTTCAACCAACCGCCGCCAGGGGGCGGTGCCAAAGGGGGAGGAGAGAGGTCACGTGAGGGGCCGGGACTTTCCGGAGTGACGTCATCAGGAGGCGATGGGGCGGGACTTCCGGTCTTGCGTCAGCTGGGGCGGAACTTCCGGTATGACGTCATAGGGGCGGGGCTTAAAGGTCATTAATCATTTTGATTGACAGTTTGACAGAAGGTCCATGCCTATAACTACTGACAGATATTATTGTTTTTCATTTATGTGAATTAGTTTCTAGTTTGTTTTTGAAGTTTTTGAATAAATCTGTGTCTTTATATGTGATAGTTCTGTATTTATTGAGTGGTATAATCCAATCTTTTATTTTGCCTTGACAGTTGTCACAGTGCTCTGCGCCTGCCCTTGGTGAGAAGTGTTGTGCAAGAGTAAAGTAGTTTGTATTGTTGTATTGTATTTCTGAAATGGCAATGACCAATTGGCCATCTACCTCTGTGAAGAGGATTACTTGAGTTCTGTTTTGTGTGTTGTTTTTGACACTGATGGTACTCCTAATGTACCTGGAAGAGGGTCTCTCTCTCTCTCTGAATTGTCTTTCCTAAGATTTCTTCCATTTTTTCCTACAATGTTTTTTTTGGGAGTTTTTTCTTGTCTTCTTAGATGGTCAAGTCTTGGTGGCTGTCAATAAACAAGACATGTTAAAGCTCATTGAGACATTCCTTGTGTGATTTTGGGCTACACAAGAAATAAAACTGTTATGCCTCCTAAATACTATTCACAATGCAGCATCTGTCAGTGTTCATCTTAGGGGAAATGTGGAAGTCACTTTGTCTTATGCTGTGGTAGGCAACAATAACACAATGGGTGATTTCAATAGTGCGGATCTACCCTGTCATGAGCAAGCAACAGAAAAAAAACAAAAAAAACTTTATCTGCTCAGTGAAAATGTGCTTTGGTGACATATCACTCAAAGCACATATACTAAATGTTCATCAGTACAGTATAATTGAAGTTAACGTTGTTGCAAACAATTAATGTAAATAACAATACAGACAGATTCAGTGACAGACTTTTGTCACTGTCCTGCTCCACTGACAGACTGAGGAGATCGTTCCTCCCCCACACTATGCGACTCTTCAATTCCACCCGGGGGAGTAAATGCTAACATTAATTTTATTTTAATTTTTT
>NW_024385843.1:0-2500 GCF_016835505.1 Polypterus senegalus
AATTTGGTTGATTTCAACCTCCACTACCACTTCTTTATTATATTTACAGTATTTATGGAACCTTTGACACACTGCAGTTTGTTTTGAACACTGTTTTGTTTGGATTGTTTTAATAAACATACCAACCCTTGCTATGTTGTGTCCTCATTTGCTAAGCTAATCTCTGGGTACATTATCGTCAGTAGCAGGTTCAAGAGGCTCCTGGAAGGGCCGTGAGTGGGCGACCTGCACCATCACAGTCAGTTAAAACTAAAACTAATAGATACCGAGGACTAGACTATATATTTTCCTATTGAGTCATCAGTGCTCTTCCCAAGAGTGAAAGGTCTACACAGAAGCTCTCCAAATGCCCAAAGCAATCTTGCATGGTCTCCATAGTTGAGTATAAAGGTCACACACACACCATGACAGAAACTGGCACTCACTAGCAGTAATGTCTTCCCATATTGAAAAACAGAGGTGTTTCTCTTAGTGTTAGTGTGGTGCTTTCTGATGGTTATCCACAAGTTCATCACTTACCTTGTGCCATGTTGGTGTGCCCTGCCACAACAGTATAACTGGGTATGCCCCATCATCTCTTTATTCTAGACTAGCAAAATACCCGGCCAGCGAGAGTAGTGTATTAAAAAGTAATGAAAAGAAAAGGAAACATTTTAATAACAACGTAACATGATTGACAATGTAATTGTGTTGTCATTGTCATGAGTGTTGCTGGCATATATATATATATATATATATATATATACCTACCAGGGGTGTGGAAATCAAATTTGTTTCTACTTGTCCACGGACAAGTAAACTTAGAAAATCCACTTGTCCGCCAGTTAAATTCACTTGCCCATAAAAAAATAACAAAAGTGAAAAATAGTTTATTTTTCTGATCTCTTTTATTGATACCAAAACTGCCTTCCATTTGAAAACTGAAAAAAGTTCTTTCAGGGAGTAGTATTTTGCCACCTTGCTCTAGAACATTATAGAAAAGATTCCCTTATTTTAACTGGCTAATAAACAATGCCTTCATTATAGCTACACTAGTTCTTTTTTCATATATTACAGTTACATAACAGAACATTGTCGATTCATTTTCTGCCATGTTCTTCAGCTTTTGTCTTGCAACATCTTCTCCCCAGAATCTTTACCATCTCAGACAGCATGGGCTGAATGCTGTTCATTTCTTCTTGAGCTGAACTGCATGGTTCCTGGACTGATGGTCCCAGAAGTGGATGCTGATGACTTTTCAGGTTTTTATGAGTGATGTGCCTGTTGCCGGTGACAGCCAGAATTCCACTTCTAAAGAAGCACTATTGAACAGCCTAGCATAACACTCAACCTCCGAGCGTTCAGCTTTAGAAAACGCTTTTTCAATTGAACCAACATTTTCTTACTCTTACTCTGTCTCTATCTGACGTACTAAACCCCCAGTTCCTATCCTTTTTCTTTCTGCACATAACTAATCACCACACAATAAAGCGATTTGTGAAATTAAAATTAGTTATAAGCTTAGACCTCTGAATGGATGGCATAATTAAACATGTATAACGAAAATTGTTTTTAAAGTTCTGAAAACTGAGGTCTAGGTTTTAATTTCACAAAGGCGCTTATCGTGTGGTGAGTTATTATGGAGAAAGACAAAGGCTAGAACTAGGGGTTTCTGCTCTGATAGACTACAACAAACATGCAATAAAGAAAGCCTGCTCAGAAAAACATCCATTGAATTCTTCGTTCAGTATCACCGACCTCCAGATAGCCAGACCCAACATTTACACAATATTTCAGTTAAACCTGTGCGATACCCATTCAAATACAGTATCCAGTTTTTTGGAGCCTCGTCACACCTGCCATAAACTTCTCTACACTGAACGTAGACCTGAGAACCCCATAATGCAAGGGAGCAGCACTACAGTCACGCCACGTGCCCCCGCCACCCATGTCTAATACATGCTTTAATGCATTTCATCGTGAAAAAGATATCAAGTATTTATCTTAGTATTCTGAATGTTCATTGAGCAGGAATATCATGAAGTCAATGTGTGGCGATTGCTGCCGGCGCCTCTCACTGCAAGAGAAAGTCAGTTTAGGAAGCGCGCAGAGATTAATAACTGAGTCGGGGAACACTTAATATAAAGCATTTAATGTGCTACATTAATTTATGACGGGGTTTGAGAAAATCTAGTAAATGAAACATTCATTTTAAGATGAAATTTAGTTTGTGACATTCAACTGACAAAATAAACTACGAGAATAAAGTCAACATGTTGACTTTAATCTCATTTTATTTTTTGTCTTCACTGTGTCCGTATTTTTTTCAGTGGCCTTAGTACACTTCCTTAGGTTTTTCAAGGCCTGTTGTGCCAGTTTTAATCAAGAAATGATCCATTTCTCATCCGCGATGCTACATACTTCAGTTTCAACAACACGCATATAGCGAGAACAACGTGCTTACCGCAGTGCATTATGGGTTACGCGGGTAATTCCTAATAGCGTATTCGAAATTCAGCAA
>NW_024385843.1:5000-8224 GCF_016835505.1 Polypterus senegalus
AGTGACGACTTGGTTCAACATTACTTGGCAACAGGGAAAGTGGGGCAAGGTGCACTTGTGTGTCTCCCATAAAAGCAGCTTCACTTGAAATCACTTTGTGATTGTGCACGGGTAAAAACGTCCGCTGAAGTGTCAGATTCTTATTTAATTCTTCTGCTTTCTGTATCTTCTGCATTGCATTCAGGTTACCCTGATGTTTTGTCTCATAGTGCCGTCTTTAGATTAAATTCTGTAATTACAGCCACATTAGCTCCACAAATGAGACACACGGGTTCAGTAAACATATACTCAGCCTCCCATCGTTTTAAAGGCTCTATTTTCAGAATCAACTTTTTCTCTTCAGCATCGCAGTGAGCTAGCTTCGCAAATAACTTGCAGCATCATAAGGAGACTTGATTAACGCGTAAGTGTTCGCAAGGCAGCTGAAGCGCTTGCATTATGGGATCTGTAGTTTATTGTGTTACCAAGCTTCATATACCCGGGCTTTAATAACAATAATACAGTATATAAAATGATCTCGCTGGCCGGATATAATTACACGCCGGGCCGGATGTGGCCCGCGGCCCTTGAGTTTGACACATATGGACTAAATAGAACTTGAAAAGATATATTTTTTCAAATGTGATCGGCGCTAATTCAGATAGAGTTGACGCCAAGCACTACAGCCTGCATGCCTCAATAAGTCATCCTCCCCTCGCCTTACTTTTTACCGCTCATCTAATGAATACACTGAGTATGGCTTTACCAAAACAATCATTGATGGCTAATAAAGTATCCATTATTCGAGTATGTAGATCGATATATATATATATATATATATATATATATATACCCGCCAGACGTATACGAGAAGTAGATGTGTTGAAAAGTAGAAAAAGAAAAGGGAACATTTTAAAATAACGCGAACATGACTGTCAATATACAGTATTTGTTTTGTGAGTGTTACTGAGTGTTGCTGTCATCAAGGATTTGATTATCATTATTTCTTTCAATCAGGTTCAGTATTTGTAGGATGTGTTGTGTTCAAGCTACATTCCGGTTTGTCAATCGCTGTAAAGATGACAGGTTTCATTCATCGATTCGTTTCTTACTGCATCAATAAACAGCTCGCTCTTCTTCTTTATCTGAGACCTGACACACTGCATGCACGGGTTTTTTACACTGTCTTCCTTTAGCGGGACATTGACTTTTTCCAACTGTGCTTTGTTTCCGCAGTAGTTGGATTTATGAATATGCTTGTATGTATCAGACGCCTCATATTTTTGCTGCCTTTTCAATTGTGTAATTCGGTTTTGTTCAGCCTTTGGAACTGTTGCTTTTATCTGTGCACTGCGCCAGTTCACGTGAGCTCTCGTGTACATGCATCGGGTTCCCAGCTGTGCTGGTGCCATCTCGCGCTATGTCCATGGCTGTATTTAATGTTACCTTAGTCCTGGCACTTAAAACTCTCTCTCAGTTTCATGAGTTTGTGTCAAACACCACCCTGACCATCTCATCTTCCTCTCCATAAGCACAGTCCTTCACCCCGGAATATTTACCCAGTGGCAGTTTGCTATTGATTGCCGCTGACGGACGGCCTTATATGGGCAGGCACTAAATTACAAACGCCCAGCGCAGCCTGTCTATGAACTTAATTTAAAGTGTAGGTTTACATCGCGTGTCGCTTCCAAGCAGCAGAACTCATGAATATGGTTGTATATGTCATTCGCCGCTCTCTTATTGTTTCGCTGCCTCTCAATTATATAATGCATGTTTTCTTCAGCTTTTAAAGGTCTTCCTTGTTTTCTATGTACTGCGGATTGGGAGGCGTGATGATGTCACACTAAACTCCCTCAATGGTTGAAGCTCATCTCCACACAGGTAAATGGAGAAAACTGCTTCCAGTTATGACCATTACGCGTAGAATTTCGATATAAAACCTGCCCAACTTTTGTAAGGAAGCTGTAAGGAATGAACCTGCCAAATTTCAGCCTTCCACCCACACGGGAAGTTGGAGAATTAGTAGTGAGTGAGTGAGTGTGTGAGTGAGTGAGTGAGGGCTTTGCCTTTTATTAGTATAGATATATATATATATATATATATATTTATTTACACACACACACATAAACATATATATATACATATCTATACATATACACATATATACATACATATATATATTGTCACACACGTGTGCATGGGAAGCAGCTGAAGGGCTTAGGAAATACTGTTTATACATCTGCCCAGGGGCGGGGTGCTGAGCTCTTTCTGAGTTCTCTGCAGGTCTTACCCGGAAATCCCACCAGGAGCGCCATTTCCAGGAAGGACACATCACTTCGGTTCGGCCCCAAGAATGAGGTCACTTCGGTTCCGGCCCCAAGGATGATGTCACTTCAGTTCCGGCCCAGAGGACGACATCATTTCCGCCCTCTGTGCTATAAAGCTCACTGCCCTTGCTTAGGCAGGCAGTTCTGTTTTGGACTCTGTTGTATAACAACTGTTTAATTATGCCTCAAAGACTTTTGCAGCCGGGAAACCGAATTAAACGGGTGGCTGCCCCAAACCTTTCTACGTCTCTGGTCTCCTCTTGTTACAGTGGCGTAGTCGGCAGGATGGTGTCCCGATGAACCAGGGACACGAACTTTCATGGAACCAGGTGGGTGAGTACGGGGCCGGTTTCAGGGCAGGGAGTGCGCGGAGGGTCAGGAAGGACGCGTGCAGGCTCTGCTCCATGAGCATAACCGGGTTGACCACCCATCTCGTGGAGAAGGTAGAGGGGACCCACAGGCGTGGGCTGGCTTCTGGGGAACACACTCGAGTGGCTCAGTATGCTCTCCTTGGTAGGAAAGCCGAGCTGCCCATCGGGACCAAGGTCCCTGTTAACGATGGGTTGTCCCCAGGCTGGCAGGTGAAGAAATAATAAACTGGGAGTTTAACCCAAACAAAGGGCTGTCAGAGCAGGCTATGGCTCTCTGGCAAAGGTGGGTGAGTGGCTACGACCATTCGAGTTGACCCCTACAGATAGTGCAGCAAGTGGCCTGTTTTTGCTGCTAAAAAGCTACAGGATTTTGCCCAGCGGCCTGGGGTCAATTCTATGGCAGCTGCTACAAACCTTGCAAACCCAGAAGCCGGCTGTGAAACCTGGGAGGGCAGAACAGCCGCCTTGGACTACCGGAGCTATGTCCTATAAAGCAGTCCTTCACGTCAGGCCTTCAACGTGCTCACCTGTGCACACCGAATGACAT
>NW_024385844.1:0-30902 GCF_016835505.1 Polypterus senegalus
TCTATCTATTATATAATTCCTATTCTTTTATCTATCTTTTATTATCCTTCTTCACTCTAACATCTTCTATCTATCTTCTATCTATCTATCTTCTATCTATCTATCTATCTATCAATGGTCATTTGATTTTATTAGATCAAATCTGTTGAGGCTTATGTGAATCCTAAAGCTCATTAAATACGACAGCGGTCATATTTAAACCAACTCTTTACATCAAGTGAATGAAATGCAAATTTTTTAAAACTCTGCCTTTTAGAAACGAAAAACAAGGAGTAGCGTGTGGCAGGACACTGACCAAGCTGTGAATCTGAGAGAGAGAGAAGAGAGGTGCATGGGAACTAATCTAAACATGGGGTCTCTTCTCTACCGGGCGTCCGTTCATAGATACGGTCACTGGCTGTCCAGAAGGAGCCTCTGCCTTATATCATCCCATATTCTTGGAAGGCTGTCAATACCCCAGAGTTTAATTTACTCTAAAATGACTCCTCCTTTGTCAACTCATTTATAGTGCATGCCAGTAACTTAATAAGATGTTCATCATTTCAGGACAAAATGACTGTGATGAGGTGAAATGGCATCCATACAGATGGGTCTCCATCTTATGTATAATCAGGGTCTGCAGCTCTGCTCCTGGGGGGCCGAAAGTGGCTGCAAGTTTTCATTCTAACCCTTTAATTAATGAGTGACCTGTTTTTGCTGCTAATTAACTTCTCTTGATTTCAATTGAATTGACTCACTTATGAGGACTCGACCCCTTAATTCAGGGTCCCTAACTCCCACCCCTGGAGGGCTGCAGTGGCTGCGGGTTTTTCATTCTCACCCTTTTCTTAATGAGTGACCTGTTTTGCTCCTAATTTGAATTGATTTGCTCTTGAAGACTCAGATCCTTAATTGTTTCTTTCCTCAATTAGCAGCAAAAAATTTTATGACATGGCGCATTGGCAGTGGGTAGTGCTGCTGCCTTGCAGTGGGGAGCCCTGGTTCTTCCCAGGTCCTGCCTGCGTGGGTTGCATGTTCTCCCCGAGTTCGTGGGTTTCCTCCAGGTGCTCCAGTTTCCTCCCACAGACATGCAGGTTAGGTGCATGCGATCCTAAATTGTCCTTAGTGTGTGGGTGTGTGCCTGCAGTGGGCTGGCACCCTGCCTGGGTTGTTCCTGCCTTGTGCCCTGTGTTGTCTGGGATTGGCTCCCCGCAGACTCCCTGACCCTGTGACTGACTGTAAATAATGAGATATAAAATGGCCAAAACATGACCAGCAAACTGTGACCATCCTTCAATATCTGAAAATAAAGAAAGGTGAAGGTGTCAGGAATGCTGATCTGCTCAGGTCCCAGTGCTCTAAAAAGAGAAAATCAACAATTTCTGAACTGTCTGCCACTGCACAATGGGGAAATTTAAAATTTAAAAAACGGGTTTAATTAAAAGACAAGACTCGGCCTAATTAAGCAACTGGTTGGAGTGAAATTGACTGGAGTTGGAGGCCCTGACTTATTGGGCTTCTGTTGCTCCCTCACTTCACATTTCATTTTGTTTTTAAGGAAAGAACTGAAGAAATTCGGGGAAAACAAATTTTAAAAAAATACAAGTCTGTTAAATGAATAGAAAAGAAGTTAATTAGAAGCAAAACAGGTCACTAATTAAGAAAAGGATCAGAATGAAAACCTGCAGCCCCCGCAGCCCCCCAGGACTGGAGAGGGGGCCCCCTGCTCTGATCCTCCTTGGCTGGGCTCCTGCACCCTGAACTGGAGGTCTAATATGGATTGATGGACGTCTGTTGAATTGTATTTTTCTTGTTGAATTTATCCGGAAGCCCACTTTGTCACCCTATTGTGAGAGCCCATGATGATCGCCTGATTTGGACTATAAGTCCTCTGCCTGGCATCACTGACCTGGATAGAATGTCCTGCCCAGTCACTTTCTGTTTGAATTTCCCCAGCATCCATTTCAGACACCTAAATTTCACCCTTGTCCATTTCTGGGCGAAGGCATCCCACCCAGGGTGAGAAGAGAAACAGCCCCATACCAGGGGCCTGGAATACAAAAAAGGCTATCCATGAGGAAAAATGAAATGCCATCTAACACTCTTCATGCAACTTCATGGCACTGGTTTAATTTTTGGGAACAGCACAGACCATCCACCCTCTCTCTCTAAAAGCCCACACAAAACAGTGAGAACAAACAAATTCCATGCACAAAATGACCAGACTAGGATGAGGCAGCATTTTTGTTAATCACGCCACCCAAAATAAAAAGTGAAGTCTTTAAGAAGTCCCCATAAACCCCGAAAGAACACATGAAGGACCAGACTGGGATCTGCCCAGGACCCCCTGGTGTTGTGCCTTTCCTGTAATAAACTTTTTTGGTTTGCCGAGTCAGTCCTCAGGGGGACTCAGGGTCACCCTGCCAGGTTTCTTATCCAAAAATCAAAAGCAACAGGCCGTCTGTTGGCTATAATGAATTTTCTGCACATCAAAACTCGGTGAAACGCCCGCCATGTGAGTGCTTGCAGTTACAAATGCAGATCTCAGCAGCTGTTCCCAGCCAGTGTCTTCAATTCAAATGAAGAAATGAAATTCTGGTGGCATATGGCGGAGAATAAAAAGGAGGGGTTGAAACCTCAAACATTTATTTTGTCCCCTTGAAGATGAAATAAAATTCTGAGAGGATGGTTGTAAATCATGGAAAAAAAAAAAAAAAAAAATTATCCGATCTTAATCTCTAAAAGGGCTGATGCTGCAATCTTCATTTTTTTCACATGGTAATGATCTATAAGGGGGTTTTAGACCCCCCCATAAAAAAAACCCCTGGAAGCCCCAAAGTAGAAATGGTGAGAGGTGTGTGCAGGAGAATCTGCTGTGAAAACTGGCATCCAGCCCAGGGTGGCTTCCTGATGCCCCTCAAGCCGGCTGTGAAATTTGACAAGGGATCAATTTTAGTAACTATAACTCCTAGTGCCACAGTTCGGGCGCCATCTGTTGGAGTTTTTTCACATTCTGTTTATATCAGTGTGTGTTTCTCTGGCTTTAGGCCCTTTCCCCTAACATACAACTCACATGAGTGACAGGTTAGCTGCATGGGGGTGGGTGTGGCATCAGCATATGCTGCAGAAGACGGGATCCATCCAGGGTGAGTTCTAATGCCACTCAAGCCGGCTGTGAAATTTGACAAGGGGTTCAATTTTTTAGTAACTATACCTCCCCTAGTGCCCCCAGTTCTGGGCGCCATCTGTTGGAGTTTTTATATCAGTGTGTTTTTTCTCTGGCGTTTGGGTTCCACTAATACAACTCACATGAGTGACAGGTTAGCTGCATGGTGTGGGCATCGCATATGCAGCAGAAGACCTGGCATCCAGCCCAGGTTGCTTCCTAATCCACTCAAGCCGGCCGTGAATTTGACAAGGGTTCAATTTTAGTAACTTTACCTCATAGTGCCACAGTTCTGGGCGCCATCTGTTGGAGTTTTGCACATTCTGTTTATATCAGTGTGTGTTTTCTCTGGCTGTGGCTCACATGAGTGACAGTTAGCTGCATGGTGTGGGTGTGGGCATCAGCATATGCTGCAGAAGACTGGGATCCACCCCAGGGTGAGTTCCTGATACCACTCAGCCGGCTGTGAAATTTGAAAGGGGTTCAATTTTTAGTGATTTAACCTCTTAGCCCCCAGAGTCCTGGGCACCATCTGTTGGAGTTTTTTGCACATTCTCTTTATATCAGTGTGTGTTTTCTCTGGCTGTGGCTTCCACTAACATGAATATGCTGTAGAAGACTGGTATCCTGTCCGGGTTCGTTCCTGCTTTGTCAGACCCAACTCAAGCTGGCTGTGGGCTCCAGTCTCCTGAAATCAGACAAGTGATATCAATAAAGAGATGGGTCCCTTTTTTTTTAGCATTATTACCTCATAGCTACAGAATCATCATCTTCTTCCACTCATCTTCTCCCACTTCTATGTGGGGCTGAATTTACTTCATCCAGAATGGACCCCATCTATGTGATTGGGACTTTCTGTCTTGTCCGTGTGGATGTTTGCTAGGTGCTTCACTTTCACCAACATGCTAGTGACATGAGTGCTGGGTTGGCTGCCCAGTGGTGGGCAAACATGAGAATAGGTGCATCTGGTCCAGGGGTTGGTATCTGCTGCAGCCCATGTAGCCCCGTGAAATCGGACAAGTGGGTTCCATTTTTTAGCAATGGTACCTCGTAGCTGTACAATCTTGGGGGTTTAAATCCCCCCTGGGCACCATCTATATAATTTGCCTGCCCCTCTATAGCAGTGAGTGTTTTGCTGGGTACTAATGACGAGTGTCACTAACATCTGTAAATCTTCCCATGTGTACATCCTATAAACATCTGACTCCTGGTTCATCCACTGCTATAAGTTTATCTAAAAACTTTCTCAGTATTCCTCAGAATATTTCCTTGGACAAAGTTAGCTGAACTGCTGAACAACATGCTGGGTGACAGAACCATTGAAGTCCTCCTGTCTGGACTTAAGCATGCAATTAAAATGGCCCCCACAAGGTCAACCCTTGCACCTGTCCAAAATTAACATTGTCCCCATGCACGTCTGAGGTTTCACCTTGAGGGTTTATTCAAGGTGAGCAATACCACCCCAGGGTGAGAGGGGGGCTGTCACTAACGGTGTCACCTCTTTCTATTCCCACACACCGTGGGGTGCACTCTGGCCAACTGACTCCGCCTCTTCTGGTCAGAAGGCTATAAATCTGAGGGGCTCCCCGACGGTTTGGTCTCATTTGGATGTAAGCTCAGCCCAGGATGGCACTCCATCCAACCCCAGATCTGACCCTCACTTCAGAAGACACTCCAGTCTTATAGTTTTGTTTGGAGCACAATTTCGATATACCCAATTCCCTTATTAAATGGGGTGACCCTATGATGCCCCAACATTTATCTTGGATCTGTGTCATTTTCTCGTATCACCACAACTTATACACCAACTGGCCACTTTATTAGGTACAATTGGGCTATTGGAAGAAGGTGGCATCAAGGGGAAAATCTAAAAAAAAATAATAAATAAGGTTCAGGGCACTTCATGGTTTCAACCCTAGGAGACACCACCTGGTTTGAAATGTCCCACCCAAATTTCAAAAATCGCCAACAGATTCTGGTGCAGAACATGTGAGTGACTCTTTGTATTTGGGGTAACTCTTAGCCCAGAATTTTCTGTCATGCTGGATAGAAGGAGTGGATTGGGGCTGGGAAAAGGTTTGGACCCCCCTAGGACTTTCAGCACTCTAATATAACGATAATTCTTTAAAAAACATGAGGTTTGATCGTCCTTGGTGTTTACTGCCTGATGAATAACAAATATAATGAACACCAGAGGCAGGATGCCCATAGAGTTCCCAAATTTCGTAAAGCATGAGGGGGCCTTTACACAAACATTAACTCCACTTACTGAAATTTGCGTAATGCTTGTATAGTGCCATTCTAAACATTGGGGGTTTGTTTTGTTTCCAGTTCTGTTATCGTGCAACACTAATCAGCAATAGCGACTTCTGAAATCTTTATGGAGTATTTCATGTTCCTGTTCCCTACCTTGTGCTATTGCCATATAACCCATTGCTGCTTTGGTAGTGTTGACTCTTGTAAAGGGAAAAATGAAGAATGGTTTGGCCTCTTAGCCACTCAGTCATTTTGCAGGCTAAGCTTGGCATTAAAGGTTTAATCTGGCTTTTTAAGAACTGAGAAGGGCAATAAATAAAAAGAAAAAAAAAAAAAAGCCATTAAGCTCCATAAAAATATGCAACCCTTTGAAAGAGAAGCTCTGAATCCTTCCAAGATGCCACTCTTCCACGGAGGATCCTGTCATTTCCATAATATTTTTCATTTAATAATGCTTGTTGCACAACCCTCGAGGGGAACTGAGTCATCTGTTTCCCAGTAAAAATATTAAAAACAAGACACACTAACTCTGCTTCTAAAAATGTTTTACTATTCTGATTATTATTTATTTATTTATATTGTACTCTTGTGGTAACTCATTTCAGATTTCAAGATTTCTAGAATAATGAAGTCTGGGTAGGGCACCATGGTGGCTCATCAGACTTCACAAAAATAAACTTCTGTTTGAATCCAAGTCCCTGGAGGGTGTGAGGCTGCTGTAACCATCAGGGTTTTGCTCTTATTGAATGTGGGGAAGAGGTGGTAGCCAGCTTGGTGAGCAAAACAAGAGTGCAAGGTGTGGAACATGCAAAATAATTTTAATCCAACTGAAGGTCACGAGGGGTGGAGCTTATCCATCCATCGTCAAGCACAAGGCAGGGGACAACCCTACATGAGGAAGAAAAGTTAGATATTTTAAAAACTGTTGACATTTGGTGCAGTGGTTGGTGCTGCTTAGGGACGAATCCAGCCTCCTGTGTCTGTTCAGTGTCCATGTGGTAGACAGCAGGATGTTAGGAGTCCATTGTGACTCGATGGGTAGGATTATCAGTCTTTGTTGGGCTCAATGGTTGTTTGCTGTTGAATGCTGAATAAACAGAATCGTCCCAAACCAGGAAGACAGAGAATCAAACACCAGTAATCTGTCAAAAACAAAAATCAAAGGCTAAATAAACCGACTGCCTAACGTTGTTTTCCCCTAAATAACATGAGTTTCACAAAACATCTATCTGTTATATAGTGCCTTTCAAACACTGTATCTATCTATCTATCTATCTATCTATCTATCTATCTATCTATCTATCTATCTATCTATCTATCTATCTATCTATCTATCTATCAATCTATCTATCTATCTATCTATCTATCTAGATGCTATATAGCGCCCAACCCGGCACAGACTCACTCAGAGGCACATGTAAAAACACAGAGACTTTTATTTCTTTCTTCAGCTGGAGGGCATGTCTTCCCATGAACCCTCCAGCCACAACAAAGTTCAAGCACAGTATCACAAACCACACAAACAATTCTTCCTCTGGCACCACCACTCCTGCCAGGAAACCCTCGTCCTCTTCCTCCCAATTCTGGCCCCTGAGTGGTGGTGGCTGGCCCCTTTTATAACCCACCCTGAAGTGCTCCTGGTGCTTGATCACCTGTTGCTAATTGCACTTCTGGGCGGGGCTGAAGAGATGTCCAGGTTTGCTCCAGGATCCATGCAGTAGCACCTGGCGGCCACCACAGATCCCCACAGGGTTGTGGAGAACTCCATCTCCCATGGAACCCTGCAGGAAACTGAGGCACCATCGTCAGCCAGGGAGGCTGCCCAAGCACCCCGGGGAAGGTACTGAGACACCCATGGTTGCTCCAACAGAACATATGTAGAAGGGGCATCACAGCCAAGCATGGGACCTGGCCGCCCACCACACTATCTATCTATTTAAATTGCATTTTTTAAAATTTAAAAGCGACATACAATTGAAGAAATAAATTGGTAATATATTAAAGAAAGAAATCTTGTCCTCACCTAGGACCTCTTTGAGTCAGGAACCGGGCAGGAGGAAGCTTGTCCTTTAATTTCTCTTCATCCTGTATTGGCAGTCTACTAAGTGACAGTGTCCTGAGTGAGCACATATAAAAATTTAAAGAGGCGTCTATCATATATATATATATATATACTTCCTATGAATGTTGGTTACATCCAGACAGTCTACAGAAGCTGTTAAGAAGGCTAATAGGATTTTAGCTCATATAGTACCCTCAGTATGGCCAAACGGGGTTCTCCTGACTCCCAGTCACCAGCTACAGACTCCGCTCTTTTTAGGAATTCTCAGACAGCCCCCAAACTACCTGAGAGATATCTTTCCTCCAGCATGTCTTGGGGTTTGGCACAGAGTCTCCACCCATTAAAAACCCCTGAGGAGCTGCTCGGGGGCATCCTTATGACATGCCCAAGCTGGCACAGATGGAAATTCTGATCCAGAAGAGCAACCGCTTTACACTGAGGACTCCCAGAATTCACAGAGTATCAGCCAGTGGCCATGCTTGTACTCCCAATGTCTCTCTTTCAGTTCTTGCCCACACCTCATGAGCATACCTGAGGACAGAGACGTAGATCGACCGACCAGTGAAAAGAGAGTTTTGTTTTAGATTCAACTCCCACTTCCCAGCATGGACCAGTGAGGCACAGTCAAAAACTTCCCCCACTCCAATCTGTTAGTCAGCCTCACATTTTCCTTTTCCATGACTTGTGACCAAGATGGCGTGACACTTGAACTCTTCCTCTAAAGCAGTCGTTCACTCTTCATCTGGAGAGGCAATCCCCCCCGCTCTGAGAGAGAACTTGGTATCACACCTGAAGGTGCTGATCCTCATCCCTCTGCTTCCCATGTGTCAGATAATCACACATTGTGCCACACAATGCAGACAAATCAACATCATCTGAATAAAGCAACAATGACACCCCAAGCCTCCCAAACTGGACACCCTCACCTCCTTGGCTGCATCTTGATGTCTTGTCCATGAAAGCCACAAACAGGAGTGCAGTCAGGACAAACCTTAACAGGCAACACCCACAGTGGCAAATCTGTATTCAGCCACAGCTGTCACTGCGTTCGTGTAGAGAATGAGTAGTGCCAATTTAATGGCTGGCATAGGCGGAAAGACAACTAAAGGAGTTTTATCTTAAACTGCAATATAGACTGGCGAGGGCCTCATCTGGAGCTTAGCTTGAGTTTCTATTTAACTGAAGATATAGCAGTGCTAGGAAAAGTTCAGAGAGAAGCAAATCAGTTGATTCAGAACCACGGACAGAGATCAATGCTGACAGACTGATTCAGGGTTGATAGCAATCCATAAAATCCATCCATCCATTATCGTAACTACAGGTCTGGGGAGCCAATCCCAGCCAACACAGGGCGAAGGCAGGAAAAAAACCCCGGGGCAGGCCAGCCACCACAGAACACGCACACACACCAAGCACACAATAAGGCAATTTAGGATTGAATGCACCTAACCTGCATGCTTTGGACTGTGGGAGAAACCCAGGGAACACGGGAGAGCTTCGAGCCCAGCAGGGGGGGACCCGGGAAGCAAACCCCAGTCTCATACTGCGAGCAGCAGTGCTACCCACTGCCACCGTCCGCCTCCATGGAATGACTGTCCACTAATTCAAGACCATGGAGTGACCACTGAGGAGTGACTGAAACAGAGATGAGGCCTTTCCGCTAAACAACACAAACACAGATTAGGAGGTGCCAGTAATGGTTTGTTTAGAATTATGAATTTCTTCACACAGAGAACAACAGACAAATTGAATAAACTTGACAGTAGGACTTAGGGGGACATTCAGATATTGAATTGATGTTATTGTGGAGACAATATGTGAAAATAATTATGTAATTGGGTAATCTGAAGGCCTCAATGACCTGTGCCATCAACTTTATTCTAATGCTCTAATACTCAAGTGTATAGGGATGGAAAATGGCTTTACCCCCCCAGGAGTAGATTATAGAAGGAAAAGTGCAGTATTATCTATGTTTATCATGTTTTATATATATATATATATATATATATATATATATATATATATATATATATATATATATATATATATATATGTATATTATATGTATATGTATAGCATGAGTGAAAATTAGGTTAACACTAATGGATTATTTATATCTCAACCACACCTCGATGGACAGGTCATGGTGGACCATTGCCCTTGGCCTCCACACTCCCCTGATTTGACACCTGTGCTTTCTGGTTATGGGGTCTGGTGAAGGAGCAGCGCGTGTATAGCATGATAGTCCATAATATAATTGACCTGAAGGACAGAATACAGACTGTGGTATCATCTGTTGTGTGTCCCGGCTTTAATGGTACTGTTGATCATTGGTTTTTGTGTGATGAACATGATGGCAACAGATTGAGACATTTCTGTAAATTATCTTGCACATGTGATTTATGTTTTGTGATATATAAAAAAAAAAATCCAATGTCTGTCTGTCCACTCTTCACAGAAAACTATTTAAAGATTTAGTTTTTTTCCTATAATTTTCTTGACTATTCCAGTTCATCACACTAAGTATCATAGTTTGCTTGCGATACCGATTTATTTGTACAAATCTAAGAGACTGGCAGTGGGCTGAGGGGCAGGGTCCTCCTCACTCATGTGCCAGCCACCGTTCATGTCAGTCCACCTCTTGCCACATGTTGGAGCGCACCTTCCCTCCGCTCAGCTAGCGATACCTGTTTGTTTATCAGACATTGTCATCTAGAGATTGTTAAGGAGTAACGTTTGACGTTTTGAGAGACATCAGAGCTATGTGTATTTTAGAGGTTACCCGATCATTGCCAGAATATCACGCCGGTTTTCCTCCCCATGAGGCGCTTTCCCATCAGCCCCTGAACACGATTAATACTGTCCCAACGTTTCGATGGAGTGTACCTAACCTTCCCTTTGGCCGGTATTACATTTATTATTATTAATTGAATTTTTTAAAATTTGTCTTTATAACTCCCCCACGTGGAAGCTGTGGCGGCAGCTAGTAAAATAACATCATGCTGCCAATAAAAAAAAAAAAAAAAGCCTGAATATTTCTATGCTTTCTGCCAATTTATGGTTAAATAAAGGCAGCTTTGAAATGTGTACCATTGTGAATTTTGTGATAATGATGACGGTGAATTGGTCATCAGATGTTGACAAGGATAGTGATAGGTTGGCAAACTGCCATGTCCTCGGTGATTTGGTCATGTGGCCTTCACCTGGTGCGACAATAGCGCTTGACAAAAAAAAAAAAATTTAAAATAATTGTCATCAAGTGCAACGACAAGCAAGATGTTAGTCCCTAAACACAATGTGGCAAATGTGAATATTTCTGTCGAGAAAAGAAGTCGCTAAGCCTTGCTCTTTGGTGCCTACAGTAATTCAAGGGCACGACGATCCTGGATCGACACTGACATTCTACCCACATACCTGTATGTGCAAGCAAAAAGAAAAAAATAGGAAATAAAAAAGTGTTAAACTCTGCTGTCCTGATTGAGGCGCCCAGGCTCTGCGTTGGTGGTAAAATATATCACCCAGAGGATTAATGCCCAATCTGCATCAGCACAGCAGTGGGCACTCAACATACCTCTTCTACTGTATACATGTGGACGTTTGGTATTGACTGTGTGTCTGCGTGGGTTTCCTCCCACAGTCCAAAGACATCAGTTTAGTGCTGCGATTCTAAATTGTCTCTAAGCGTGTGTGTGTTTGTGTGTGTGTGTGTCCCCGCGGTGGGCTGGTGCCTGGGGTTTTTACCGGGCTTGTTCCTGTGTTGGGTGGGATTGGCTCCATTAGACCCGTGACCCTGGTTAGGATACAGCGGTTGGAAAAGTGATGATGGATGGATGTTTCAGTTATACACATACATACTTTCTTGTTGAAAAAAGTTTTATTCTGGATTTCTCTGCCTCTCTGATGTCAGAGGGCCAAGACTTCGTAAAAGTGTCTCACTAGAAAGGAAAATTGGGAGGGAGAGAGAGAGGTCTTTGCTATTTCTTTATCCATTCTACCCCAATAACTATTAATCCAACACAACAATAGGCTCCATAGCCGTAATATCTGACAATAATATGAAATCAAAGGGCAAAGCTATCATATGTAATTGTAGCAGACTAAAAACCCAGCTAAGATTCACACCACTTTTGACGGTGATTTATTAGTATAATAAGTATAGTTTCCTTTATACAATAAACACAAATTAAGCACCACAAATTACTAACAAAAACCACACACAATGAAGTCCGGAAAGTCAAAACAACAACCAATGCGGTTTGGGGATTTGAAAGTCCAGAGATGCTGTAAATATATAAATCAGTCCTACAGTTTTCCTGATGATGACGGAGATGATGGCTGCTTTCTTGAGTCGACAACAATCCTCTACATCCTGCAACAGAAACCAGACAGTCCTAAAATTGGAGATGATCCAGGAAAACAAGAATCACAGGTAGTAAAGGTGAGGCAAACAGAAGGCAACCAAGACCAAAACAACAAAGCCCTTCCTCTCTCTGTGTATAACTGGCCCCCTTTTTAGACCCGGTTGGCCTCCTTATCTCCACCAGCCCTACCCAGTAGGATGACAATCAGGCCAATTCAGGACTGCTGGGGTTCAAGTTCTCCTCCCCTTGGCCTGATACGGGCTATTTTAACCAAAGAGTAAAAATGTCAACAACAGTTCCAGAGCAATGTTTATATGACCAAACAGTGAACTGGAATGTCAAAGGTCTCAATCATGAAATAAAGAGAAAAAGTGTTTTCTCATTAACAGGTCTAAATGCCAAGATTGTATTTTTACGGGAGACTGCATAATAAGTAAGGACTGGTTTTGGTTGAAGGACCGATTGGCCACATCTTTCATTCAGCTATTCAAAAAAAAAAATAATAAAAACTAGGGGTGTTAATACACGAACTATGCCATTTGTGGCCAAAGTAATCTGATCTTGAAGGATGATATGTCATATGCGTGGAAATTTATTTAATACTAAATTTTCTGATAGATATTTCTCCCAGTGCCAAAATGTATTCGCACCTATTCCTAATGTAACACCCCATAAAATTATAATGGTGACCTTTAATTGTGTTTACATCAACCTGGATAGGTTCAGCTACAAAAAATCTTCTTTAGAATATTTTATAAATTGTGAATGCTATCTGAGCAATAACTTCTGGAATAGAACAAAGTGGAAGGTGGAAAATTGGGCAGATTCTGTTCTAATTTCAAAGCTGAAAGTAGTGGAAATTGTTCGAAGGAAGCGTAATTGTTGTGGGATACAATACAATACAATAAAAGTTTATTTTTGTATAAAAATCACACAGGGTCCCACAATGGCTTAAAGGCCCTGCCTTTGACAGCCCCAGCCTTGACTCTCTGAGAAGACAAGGAAAAAACTCCCAAAACCTTGTAGGAAAATGGAAAGAAGCCTCGGGAAAGGCAGTTAAGAAGACCCTTCCAGGTAGGTTTGGGGCGGGTGGGTGTTCAAAAGTAGGGGTCAATACAATACAATATAAAAAACAGACAATTCTTAAGACACATAATAATAAAATTTTAGAAATCGGTTTAACAGTAGATGATATGACATAATAGGGTTGGATATTTTTAGATCCTGGAGACCTCATCCATCTGCTGCCTTCCCATTTGGCCATGCCACGGCTGAAGCGTTGTCCGATGAAAGGACCCTTTTTCCCATGTTTCCCTTTGGATCCTCCATCAGGGATGACTTTACCATATTCAGGAAAAAAAATGGGGTGGGCGTGGAAACCATTGCCACATTGGTACCGAGAACAGAAACAGAATGGTGAGGTTAATTCAAATATAATTATCACGTTATTATGTTTTAGTTAGACTAACAACAGAGATGCAGTCTGGACAGTTAATCAGCAGCCTAGTCAGGGTTGCTTAAACTAAAGTAGTGATTTTCACCAGGATTTAAAGGGGCTGAGACGGGGCATTCTTAGAAGCGGGAAGACCTTTTCCACAGTTTGGGGGGCCTGTAACTAAAGCTCGACCTCACTGTTATTTAATTAACCTTGAATCAAACAGACCGGCATCTTGAGATCTCAACATTGGCCGGGTTTTTAAGTCATGATAATTTAAAAGACAAATAAGCCGGACCTTTGGGCCCGTTTAAATGCTATATGTTAAAAGGAGGATTTTGAAATCTCCCTGAACTTAACTTGGGAGCCATTTAAGGATTTAAAATTGGGGTTATGTGTTCATATTTTCGTTCTTGTAATAACTTAGCATTTGGATTAACTGGGGCTGTATAGAAAACAATTTGAACATCCAGTGAACACCGCATTCAGTAGTCAATCCTACTAGATATAAATGCATGAATTAAATTTCCCTCACAATCTGTTTATTTAAGCCTTAATTTCCTAACAATTTTTAAGATGGAAAAACATGTTTGGCGACTTTGTAATATCTTTAAATGACATGGAGTCAAAGATAACTCCTAAAATTGCGGGCTGATTCAGTAAAATTAATGGGATTCCAACTGAGTTAATACACAAAATATTGCTGGATCAGGGGATTCCCTCCAACAATTAACATCTGTTTTACCCTGTATTTAAAGACAAGTAGTTCTCATTCATCTTTCCCTTAATTCCTCAACTAATTAAAGACAACATCGGAAAACTTCATTTAATTTATGAAATTATAACTGGGTGTATCTGCATACGGTGAAAATTAACATTATGTTTCTATAGAGATCCCAGTGGAAGCATGAAAGGAAAACAGTAAAGGTTATATGCCCTGCAGGTCACCATATTGAACTTCTGTGTATAATGATGGAGTACTGTCTGCACATTTCTGTACATACTGGAATCATTTGATAAATAAGAACTGCAAACGAGCACGGCCAAAGCCCAAACATTTAGCCTGTGCAGTAAAATTGAATTCAATGTTTAAATGCCACAGTCAACAACAAAATTCATGGGTTTTTTTCAGAGGATATCAAAATGTCATTTACAACCGTAATTATTTGCCGTTTCTGTACTATGACCAGTGCAGAAAGCCAGACTGGAATTTCCCAAATAGATTGAACTGTGAAGGTGTGACTGGCTGACTGGCGACTACTTTTCATATTTTAGAGAAAAAAGGTAAATTTGAAATAGGCCTTAGTTATTTTAGTATGTGGGGGTCTAGGTCTGACTTTTAAGTAAGGTTTAATGATTTGACTTTTTTAGTGCATCAGGCGGTGCCATGCAGTAATGAACTATTGAAAACATTTTAGATAGGGCCCTGCAAAAACATCCATTGCACTCTTTTACTAGTTTTGTTGGGCCCTGGATCTAGGAACAAGTAGTGGGCTTCATTTTAGTAATTAATTAAGACTTCCTGTGGTTACAATTAAATTACTAAAGTCTTAATGCAATGTGGCGGGTCTGCTAAGCTAGTATTTGGTTTTGTGACTGTGGGCTGAGATCTGGGATCTATATTTTAATTTTCTCATTGAAAAGTTCATAAAGTCTTACTGCTAATACCGTTGGTATTTTGCACTGGATCTAATTCCCATTTTGTAATTTAGCCACTGCTCTAAAAGTACCTAGGATTTTTATTTTGCTATTTTAATGTGAATAGTATTCTGGGCGAGCTAAAGGGCCTTATATTTATTAACTCTCTGTCCATACAATTTTGAAGCATGTATTTGTTTGTCTCCATCTCGCCCAGTTTTACACTCTAATTTAAGAGCTAATTTTTCATTAAACCAGGAGAGTTTCTGTGCTTTACACTTTTGTTTTTGGGGAGCCACTGTGTCCAGAGCATTCTAATGTCACATTATAATGTTAATGTTAGCTGATCTAATTTTTTTTCCACATTTAAGATGTTAGCGATCAAAATGGTTTTCCACATTACGACCCAAGGTATCTATAAATTTTGAAGCAGAATTACAATCTAGATGTTGCACTGTCTTTTTTTTTAATCTCGATTGCGCTGGCATGGCAGAACTAAATCAAGTAATTAAAATGATCGGAAATAACTACATTTAATGGAGTTTTTAAATTTTTGTTTCAACTTGTAATTATAATTAAATCAATGTATGGTTATGATTATGAGTTGGACCTTTGACAATCTGACAAAATCCTACTGAATTTAACAAATAAGTAAAACGTTTCCCTAAAGTGTCAGTTTCCACATCCATGTGTACATTAAAATCCTCCATCAAACTACGTGATCATAATTTTAGCCAAATCAGACAAAAGGGGTGCTAAATTCAGTCATGAACAATGAATATGGCCCTGGTGGTCTGTAGACTACACTATAATTGTGTTGGAATCTTTTTTAATATTTAAAATGAATGCCTAAAAAGGATGAAAAGTTGCCTAAATTTTTAGGAGTGATTTGCATTTTGTTACAATGAATTATTCAAGGGCCCTCCTCCTCGACCAGAACCTCTAGACTTATGAAGGGAAACAGTATCCATCTGGTGACGCCTCACTGGGAACAGTGTCACATTTACTAAGCCAGGTTTCAGTGAAAGACACAGACCCAGATTTTGTACTTAATATTATATCTTTTTACCAAACAGCTTTAGTGCCAAGAGGCGAATGTTCAATAAACAGCATTTAAAACTGCATGTTCTTTCTGAACTGCTGATATATTTTTGTTTTAATTTGAATTAAATTTCTATTACAGATACCCCTGGTGGAGGGTCTGGTTTTATCCCTTGGTCTAATTATACACCTTATTTTTTGGTTATCAGTTAATTTAAGGTTTGTATCAAGACTAAATTTACTGGATGCCCACAACAGGGATTATGGGTAACAGCTTCAGGAAAATAACAGGGGGGATAAACAACAGCCTGTGATTTAAGATGACATGACTGCGGCCTGGATGGTGCTCTAATCAGTCAACCAGGCATTTTTGCTGCCATATTTTGGGATAATACAAAAGATCCCCCCAGTTAGGATGAAGACCATCTCTTCTGAAAAATCCAGGCCTTTCCCAAAATCATCCCAATTGTTCACAAATGCTATGCTTTTATTTGCACACCAGGTTTCTAGCCAGCAGTGAAAGGAATGCAATCTGCTATAAATCACACCCCCTCTATACAATCTTGGTAAGGGACCAGATACAATTAAATTCCGACATTTTTTTAGCTTTGGTGCATAGAAAATGAATTTCCCGGCTTTAATACCTCAGATTGCTGTAAATAAATATAATTTGTGCCGACATGCGCAATAAGGTAATCTTCATTCGGCAACACATCCAATGGGCCCTTTTATGCAGAAATCTTGGCCCTGCAAGGCCTTAACATTAACTGCTGGTTTAACATAGTTTAAAATTCTAACTTTCCCGCACTATGGAATCCCAATTTATGACACTTTATTATTCTCAGTTTCCACAGGCGGCTGCGGGAGCTGAGAACCTGTTCTGGGTCGGTGGTGACCTGGGTGCTGGGGACTAAATTTTGGATTCTCAGACCCCCGTCTTACTTTTACCCACTCGCCCTGTGGCTGAATTGGTGCTGCTGATTTGGCCCCCCTGCTACAGTGGGACCTGGAGAGACTGAAGCGAATCAGATGTAGCGAATTGTCTAAACAAACCGAGTCGATCCAATTTTGGGTTTGCCTAATGTTTATCAGATTCCCTAGCGGCCCCCCCAATTAGCGTATTTTCCCGACCAACTCTAAATTAACTAAACATTTTTGGCAGGTGAAGCTATCTGCACTGTCGGCCAGAAAACCTGGGCTGTACATACTGCAGGACACACAACATATAACTGCCTCAGGGGAGGGGCAATAGAACTTCATTAAGTGTTGAAGTCATCTTTGCGTTTTCATAGGTGCTTCACGTCAAATCACCGTCACACAAAGACATTATCTATGTACAAGTCTCTAAGTGTTTTAATCCCGGACATTTCAAGACATTGAATAGTGTATCTGTTTGTAAAAAGGGGGAAAAATGGTTATTATTTAGAGGTACAGCAGATAAAGCTTTCTACATAAAATCTTCCAAAGCGCACTTGTCTCGATTATAACTAACCAAAATGTTGCCACAGAACTTTGAATCGAGCTCAAGCCTCGCTGGGCCCATGTTTTGGCCTGCACCAAATTAGAATCGTTTTGGACAAAAATCTTTGCATGCCTATCAGCCAGCCTTGGTGTCACAATCACTCCTAACCCATTAACAGCTATGCTTGGTGGGCTGCAAAAGGGGGGCTTAAAGTGGAGAAGGACAAACAAACTTTAATGGCCTTTACCTGCTACTAGCACGTGACTTCTCTTGCTCAACTTTAAGTCAGTGGGTAACTGATGTTCTTCACTATTTGAAACTGGAAAAAAAAATCAAATTCTCACTTAAAGGGTCTTTTCAAACTTATTATTTTTTTTAAATATGCAGGATCTAATCAATAACATTATAGAATGATTTTTCTATATCAAGGAAAAAGGGTACTGTTCCTTCTTTTGGCTTGAAAGATTTGTTATGTTGGCTGGCTCTCCTCTGTTTCTCTTGGGTTTTGTTCAGTTTGATTTGATTGTTTGTATTGTTATCGGCTTTTAATTAAACTTAATAAAAGGAAAAATTCTACATTTTTAGATTCGCCCTTCCGGGTAGACATACTGAGGGTTAAATCCTGAGAGACTTTATATGTTGCGTGGGTCGGGGGTCCTCCATCCCTCCACTGACTCTCGCCCGTGACCCCGGTCTGTGTTTCACGCAGGCTTGATCAGTGGTGAGCTCTGAACTTCTTCTTACTCTGCAGTGAAGTCCCGTCCCCGGTTCCCTTAGTGGTGTTACTCCATTGATCCGTCCTGAAAATGAATTTTGTGCTGATTGCTTTCTCTCTTTCTCTCTTATCCAGAGAAGCTCACATTTCAAAATGTCAAGTCACCCAGGAGTTCCGCCAGGGAGACAATGCAGAGGTCGTCTGCAAGCGTGACAAGTTCCCCCGGGGCCCATCGTCACCTGGTTGTACAACACATGGATATCAACATGATGGGAGACAGTAAGTGAAGTGGGGAAATGACCTGAGACGTCCTGGGATTTTTTTCTCTTTCCGTGTATTCATTGACTCCTTCACCAGTGCATTTGAAGGTTGAAATTCATTTGAAATTTCAGGTTGGGAACTGAATGTGTCTGAGGGGTTATCTGAATAAGTATTCTCTTAGGACTAGATGTCAGTAAAATCAGGAACTAACCAGCCATGCTAGCCTTGGTTATTATATGTTTATCGTTCCCGCATACTGAGACAGACACACCTCGGACAATCATGCAGACAATCCTCTTGTTGACTCCCGCTTAACCCCGTATTCACTGTTCTAAGGCGCTTGTCCCGTCAGGCTGCCAGGGCATTAGTTTGGGGACAGACTTGGAGCCAGGACGGTATCTGGGTTTACTGATCTCTTGGGGGTGTCGATTTCTTACTCTCTGGGGAAAGAACTGACATCCATGTTAGTCTCAGTGTGGAACTTCGACCTTGAATTTATCACTGCAATTGAAAACCTGTGAGAGCATCCAGCCATTCAGACCTCCCGCAACACTGGGAGCAAGGCAGGAAATACATGCTGGGTGGGGTACCACTATTGAAGGGGGTTTACTTTCACACATTAACCTAAACCGGGTTTAAAGCACCCCTTGTCAGAAATACTTTTTGCTGCACTTTTAAATAAAGCGTCACAATTCACCAAGAAAAGGTGAAATTTTTCGAACACATATTTGTTTTCATGTAAAGAGCATCACAATTACTCAAAACTGATCATTTTACACTCTGCCAATGAACTGTAAAACTATAAAAAAGCTACTGGAACATTCTGTTGTTATACAGTATGTACAAAAGGGGCAAGACGCCATGTGAAATTCAGTAAATCACCGGAGCCAACTGCACTTCAACTGGCTGCAAGGCTACGGGCCAAGCGAGCTTACAGGCCAGTCTAGTGCAGCGGCTGAATCCCCGGGACAAACGATGCTTTAGTGGGTAGGGGTGCCAGTGGTCACGAGGGGGCTGCTCAACAAACAGGCGGCGCGGACTGATCAGCTCCGCGTGCTGGCAAATATCACTGGGAACCGACTAGAGCCAGCTGCGGAGGTTTAAGGGTTAAGACAGAAAGTTACTATTACTATTATTGGCTGCACCTCTGTCAAGGGAACTTACTGTATAACATCTCAGATATCATTAGTTACATTTCTTTACTTCAAATTAGAGCACAGGCAGGTAAGCGACCTGCTCATGGTCACCTATTTAGCAGCAGGATTTGAGCCGACGGGCCAAAATCCTTCACCGCTACTCCATATTGTCTGCCTAGATACATTTCCATAATATGATATGAGAGACACTAGGAACTAGATAGAAAATGGAGAGAGAGAGACAAATAGAGAAAAAAATTTAAAAGGCACTGTATAATTGATACATACATGAAAGGGAATTCTAGATAGATAAATACATAAAAAGGGCAAGACAGTGTGAGAGGAGAGAGAGAAAGAGCTGGGAAAGGCACTATATAATAGATATATAACAAGAAGGCACTCCATAATAGAAATGACAAACACTATATGATAAACTGGAAGTTATAAAAGGCACTTTTAATAGATAGATAGAGAGATAAAAATGAAAGGCACTATATGATAGATAGATAGATAGAAAAGATAGATAGATAATTGAAAGGCACTATATAATAGATAGATAGATGAAAGAAAAGATAGATAGATAGATAGAAGACAGAAATGAAAGACACTATATAATAGATAGATGAGAAATAAAAGGAAAGGCACTATATGATAGATAGATAGATAGATAGATAGATAGATGACAGAAATGAAAGACACTATATAATAGATAGATAGATAGATAGATAGAAATGAAAGACACTATATAATAGATAGATAGATAGATAGAAAGAAATGAAAGACACTATATAATAGATAGATAGATAGATATGAAAGGCACTATATGATAGATAGATAGATAAATAGAAATGAAAGACACTATATAATAGATAGATAGATAGATAGATGAATGATAGATAGATAGATAGATAGACAGAAATGAAAAAACACTATATAAAAGATAGATAGATGAAATGAAAGACACTATATAATAGATAGATAGATAGATAGATAGAAATGAAAGACACTATATAATAGATAGATAGATAGATAGATAAATTGTAACCTTAAATAAAGTCCCACGTCATTGAGTTCGGAGACAGAGTCAGGGCTGTTGGGGTCTGGCGCTGGTTCTTAACAGAATAAAGGGTGTGGGAAGTGAAAGAGTCCCAAAGGGGAAATTTGACCCTCTGTAAAAGGCACCTCTGTGTTAAAAACTTTAATCAACACATTAACACACAGAGCATCATAAGAGAGCACACTGCAGATTGCAGGATTTATCTTTATTTGGATCTTTCTGCCTTTTCTTACTGGACACGGGGAAATGGCACAGCTGATTCTGTTGAGCTCAGGACCAGCGCTATATGACCGCTTTTAGGCACCACTGGTTAATCCTCGCCCAAATCATCAGCCCTGCAGCTCCCTTGTCCTACAATCCCATCTTGTAAGCCTACCCACCACACCTGCTTTCTCTTTTTTTTTGATTTTCTGTCTCCATTTTTCACTGAGGCCATATGATAATGTGCTCTTTGACACCCGGAGAGCAGAGCTCACAGTTCAGGAGGTCACCTCGGGCCCCCTTGTACACATCTGGGGCAGCCAAGTGTTAACACCACCTGGGCAGGGGCCAGCCCGAGGCACTCTTCTTAAAAAACAAAAAATCTGTCTGTCATGGCCCCCCCTCCCCAGGCATCTGTCCTGTCACAATTTTACATGTCTCTCCATGGCGCTCACAGCATTTGACATGTCGGCCTTCCCTGCCTCGGGTGTTTATCTGGCTGGAGCCTGTTTGTTCAGCGCTGCGCTGCTCAGGAGCCTCCCCGTGAAGGTTAATTAGGATGCAGAAACTCCGACTTAGTAAATCGTCCTCATCTGTAAAAAGAAAGTGATGGCGGCATCTGGGCAGCGGGAGAAGCACCGTGGGGTCAACGTGGTGGGACTGACGAAAAGGGCTCCCGGACTGGCCCCTTATCTCTGCATTCTCGGTGGGTCCCATGAAAGAACATAAACAGACAGATGAAAGGCACTATATAATAGACAGGCGAGGTGAAAGGCATCTGTCTAGCATTCTAATTATACTGCCTTTTATATCATTTAAACGTGTGTATAGTCTTTTACATCTGTCATATACTGCAGTGTTTTCATGTCATCTATCTGTTATAGAGTGCTTTTCATATTCATTATATGGTGTCTTTCATTATTAGTGCTATTCATGTCTGTCTGTCTGTCTGTCTGTCTTTTGTATTATATAGTGCCTTTCATCTATCTATCTATCTATCTATCTATCTATCTATCTATCTATCTATCTATCTATCTATCTATCTATCTCTATTATTTACTGATTTTTCATATCTATCTGTTTATACAGTACATAATGCCTTTCATATGCAGCTGCCTATTATATAATCCTTTCATGTCTATTTTATACACCCTCAATATCTATCTGTCAAATTGTGCTTTTAATATTCATATTTTTTAATATTCATCTTTTTGTCTGTATCTATTACATAATGCCTTTCATGTCCAGCTGTCTGACTGACTTGGATAAACACAGAAAATGTCAATTAAACTTGGAATGAGGATGATGGTGATGGTTCTGTGCCATTTATTTTTTTTATTTATTTTTTTTTTTTAATTTATTATAATCAATACATAGTAATCAAGTTTTACAAAAAAAAAAAAGAATTATGCTAAAACAGTCGATCCCCACCCTTGAGAGAGAGAGAGCAAATAGCGTGTAAAATTTAAGGCTTTTAAAATACCTAAATCAACAAATTCTCTGTGCTTTATAAAATCATTTCAAAATATACGATTAGATCCTGCCATGTTTTAAAAAGTCTGCACAGATCCTCTAACTGAGTATTTGATTTTTTCAATTTAAATAATATAACACATCAGTTTCCACTGACTTAAAAGAGGAGAGTTTGGGTTCTTCCAGTTTATCAGAATAAGTCTGCGTCCAACAGTGTAGTAATCAATCACAGTTTGTTTGTCTTTCTCCACTTTAAGACCCTCTGGAAGAACCCAAACACAGCTGTTAATGGTTAGGAGGGATTGCGAGTCCAAGGCTGTCTGAGAGGTAATTAAAATTTTTGTCCAGAATAATGTTAATTTGGTGCAGGCCAGAACATGTGACCTAGTGAGGCTGGAGCTAATTTGCAGCGTTCACAGGTTGGATCATGCCCTGGAAACATTTTGGAGAGTTTAGTCGAGACAGATGTGCTCGATATATAATTTTGAGTTGTATAATTGTATGCTTTGCATATGGAGCTTGAGTGAATTCTCTGCATTGCTACTTTCCACTCCTTTTCATATATTAATTGAGAGGTCATTTTCCCAGTGTCCTCTTGGATCTTTGAAAGGAAGGGATTGTAAAAGGTTTTATATATTGTAGAGATGGAGTCTAACTCCTTGAAATTAGCAATACTTTTCCAGCGTGGATGAGGGTGCAAGATGAGGAAAATCTGGAAGATACTGTTTAACAAAGTTCCTGATTTGAAGATAGTGAAAAGAAATTTAGCTGGAATGTTAAATTTGGACTGTAATTGTTCATAGGATGCAAAGACGTTGTCTATATAAAGATCTCTTAACAAGTTAAGTCCAAATTTTTTTCCAGATATTAAAAACTGCATATGTTTGTGAGGGTTGAAAGAGGTGGTTCTTTTGCGAGGGTGCCACAGAAAGAAGCTTCTCCGTCTTAAAATGCTTTCTACATTGGTTCCAGATTCTAAGTGAGTGGAGCACAATTGGGTTATTAGTGTATTGCGATACGTGTTGTTTTTGGAGCACAAAGCAAGGAATAAAAGAGTACTGCAGGATTTTACTTCTATAGGTCCATGCCTGTGTATGTTCTTCTATTTGTGCAGGTTCTTATCGCTGTATATTTGCCCAGTAATAAAACTGGAAGTTAGGTGAACCATGCCACCTTCTGCCTTTTGTCTTTGTAGGGTCGCTCTTTTGATGCGTGGATGTTTAGAATTCCAAATAAATGAGGTTATTGTTGAATCTAATTGCTTAAAGAACATTTATTAATGTATATTGTGTATGTTTTGAAATAAAAAGGAGCTTAGGAAGAAATATTCATCTTAACAGTGTTTAATTCTTCCAGCTAGTGTGAGATGAAGGTTGACCATCTATGCAAGTCTTGTTTAATTTTTTTCCATACAGGCTACGAAATTTTGTTGATAAAGAGCTTTATGTTTACTTGTGATGTTTCCCGAGGTATTTAAACTGTTCTGCAATGATAAAAGGAAGGGTGTCTAATCTAATACTATAATAAGCGAATTCACGGAAAAGAGTACACTTTTATTCAGATTAATTCTGAGACCAGAGCTTTTGAAATTCTGTGAGTGCTGCTAAGACTGCAGGCAGAGAATTTTCTGGAGTCCATATTACGTACCATGTCATCTGCATATAATGAGATTTTCTCTTCCAGTCCTTCTCTGCTAATCCCTTTATCTGATCAGTATTTCGACAATGTATTGCCAGTGGTTCAATGGCAATTACAAAGCAACAGTGGTGATCAAAGGGCATCCTTGTCTTGTGCCACGTTCTAGTTTAAAGTAGTCTGAGCAAATGTTATTGATGCAAACTGAGCTTCTGGGTTGGTATACATGTAATTTAATCCATGCACAAATGTTAGGGCCAACCCAAACTTCTCCAAAATAGTAAAAGGTATTTCCATTCAATCATGTCGAAAGCTTTTTCTGCATCAATGATAATAATATTTCTGGGGTTTTGATTTAGTTGGTGAGTATATTACATTAAACGAAGTGAAGATTTGAAGATAGTGTCGGCCCTAATAAATCCAGTTTGGTCTTGTGATATTACCAGGAGCACTTTCTCCCATCCTTCTAGCTATGATTTTAGAGGTATTTTAACGTCGTTATTCGAAGTGAAATTGGTCTGTATGATGCACATTGTAATAAGTCCTTATTTTGTTTTGGAAAGACAGTGATTAGTGCTTGCGAAAGGTTTGTGGAAGAGATTGGTTATCTCTGGCTTGAAATGTTGCTAATAGGAGGGAGCTAACTGAGCGGAGAATTTCTTGTAAAACTCTGCAGGGTATGCTCAGGGCCTGCTGCTTTTCCACCTTGGAGTGACTTTATAGCATCCAGTAATTCTGATAATGACAGAGGTTTATCGAGTTCCTCCACACTAAAAGCGTCAATTTGTGGTATACTGTAATTTATCCGAAATGCATTAGATTGTATATTGTCTTCTTTAAACTCAGTAGTATATAGGATTTTATAGTAGTCTCTAAAAGTGTACATTATATTTTTGTGTTCGATGATTTTATCTCCATTAGTGTTAGTAATTCCGAGATTGCGTTGTACATCTTGCTTGTGAATTTGTTGCGCTAAAAGCTTATTAGCTTTCTCTCCATGTTCATAATAATGATGTCTGGATTTGTAAATTAGTTGTTTGGTTTCTTTAGTTGTCAAGAGGTTTAATTCTGAATGTAGAGAGCCTGCCTCCTCTTATGTAGAGTCTCGCTTGGTAGTCTGGCATGTTTCTTCATCTATTTTAGTAATTTCACTTTTTATCTCTGCTACTTTCTTGCCGGATTTATTTCTGTGGGAAAGATATGAGATAATCTGTCCTCTTAAGAAGGCCTTAAGAGTTTCCCAGAGTATTCTGCAGAGATCTCAGGGATGTATTTGTCTCTAGAAAGAATTCAATTTGTTTGGATATAAATTCAGTACAATTCTCGTCAGCTAATAGAAGCGGATTGAGACCATCTCAGGGTGAGTGTATGGGGCTTAGTAATTTCAGCTCCAAGATCATCAGCATGGTCTGAAATAACAATAGCATCATTTACAAGATTTAATCTTAGGCAAGAAGTTATTATCTATAAAGTAATCAATCCTTGAGTAGCAATGATGTACTGGTGAGTAGAAAGAATATGTTCTTGAATTTGGGTTTAAAAACCTCCAGGGATCTGATAAGTTGTGATCAGTTATAAACTTTGTAATTATCTTTGCGGTGTTAGTTGCCGTTCCCCCTGTGGAGGAAGTCTTATCTAAAAGTGGATTTAGAACACAATTAAAGTCCCCAGCCATTATAAGTTTATGAGTGTTCAGATTGGGAATGGATGCAAATAAATTTTGTATAAATTCCTTATCATCAACATTAGGTGCATAAACATTTATCAAAATCATTTTACAGTTAGCTAAGTCTCCCATGACCATCACATATCTCCTTCAGGATCCAATACTACATCTGATGCTACAAATGGTACTGTTCTATGTAGAATTCCCACCCTCTAGTTTTCTTTGTAAAACTAGAATGGAACATTGGCCAGTCCAGTCTTTTGCAGCCGGAACTGATCCTTACTTAGTAAGTGGGTTTCCTGTAAAATACTATTTTAGCATTTAGACCTGTTAGGTGAGCAAGTACTTCTCTCTCTTTAATTCAGTGATTCAGGCCTTTAACATTCCAGCTTACGAAGTTAACTGTCCCATCATGAAGACACTGATTCTGAGTTTTTGATGTCATTTTATAGTCTTAACTGAAAGTGAGATAGTTTAGGTTTTAATTTCCTATTCCCCCAAGTGTTGTTGCCATGCAGCTTATTATTACGTTGATAGTTATAATTATAAAGATTGAGATGATAGATTAGGTATAGATCAAGCCTGCTCTCTTTCTCTTAACCCCCACCCTCCCTTTTTGCCTCCCAGGTGAGGCTAAAACCCACTTCATCGCAGTCCCAGTCCTGACATACCCAGACAGAGCACGTCAAAGCACATCAAGCCCCATGCAGTGGCGCTTTAAGGTTAAAAAGATAGAGATATCTGTTACCAATATAGTCTTTAAAGAGGAAAAAAAAAAAAGAAAAAAGAATTTTGCACTTAATATATACATATACATATATATACATATATATATATATATACATACACATACATACACACATATATACACATATATACATACACACATACACATACATATAATCTTCAGCAAGGTTCTGTGCCATTTAAAACAAGAAAAAATAATCAGAAAAAGAACTCCCAGGTGTCAAACCCATTTTGATGGCTAAAGAGGGGCTCCTGTGCCACCATGAGTTTTAACGCCTGTGTGGTTTTGTTTAAGAAGTCTGAACTGTGTATATATATGTTGGGATCTCCGTCTGAATTTTGAATCTAACTAACATGGATTTTTGTCCGTCTCGCCATCTCGATGTCCACCTTAATGGCTGGCGTGTGGACAGCGCTGCTTTAACCTTGTTGTAAGACTTGCAGCACAGTTGCCCTTTTATTTACATGGGTTTGTTCCTGTTCATTTGCATTGTGGTATAGCTTGTCCACGCATTATGTTTTTGTGCTATACTGTATATAAATCATAATTATGTTATTATAAATCATATTTTACTTTGTAGTAAATAATGTGAAACCCAAAAGAGATTACTTGTTGAACACGCTGTGGTTGGGTGCCTTAGTCACTTCGTGCTCTTGTCTGTCTGGGCTGCTGCTCTGCTCTGAACATTGCCCTCTGAATGCCATGGGCCCTGTGCACGTCAGCTGACTGTCTTGAAGTGAAGTCTTCTCGTAGCACAGCTACAGGTTCATCCAATAACAGGCCTGTTTACTGAACACCAATGTGCGGCGTCGCTGCACTCTAAGAGACCTAACGGGACCGATTCTCACTTCCCCATTTTACAGGTCACGAGAAATGCCTCCAAAACGTATGTGAACTGGAAACGAGATGCCACTTTCTTAAGCTGTTCCCAATCTGAATATTGCAGGTTACGAGTGGCAGCAATTGGCTTTACATTCTTCATCATCACCGAGATGACTCCCCATGCAGACAAGCACTAAACGTACGCCTGAGATGGGTCCCAGTTTCTGCCCTATTTCTTAAACCTGATTTTTCAAGGATGTCATCTATTTCCTTGATGTATGGCTGCTGGCATTCAAACATCTGCTCTGCCCAGCCTGGTGCCATTCAAATGCCTAGCTCAGCCCAGGGTGCTGCAACACACTCATCTAATCCCACCCAGCCCATTCCTATCGCTTATCTAGGGCCGCCCAGCCTGCTGCCATTCATTTGTCTATCTTTGTCAGCCTATCACCAGGAATTTGCTTAGCTCCACCCACATATTAATCTGACCCCACCCAGTCTGCTGCAAAGCACTCATCTAATCCCACCCAGCCTGTTTCAGACACTTTTCTAACCCTGCCCAAGCCCTGCCGTACATTTATTTAACTCAACCCAGCTACCAGCCACTCAAACATCAAGCCCCACCCATCCTGTGCCAATGTACTTGCCTGTCAAATCACCACCATGCACTTGCCTAGAGGAGCATCCCTGCCCGACCTGCTGCAACACACTCCTCTAGCCCCACCCACTGTGCTGCCACACAGTCCTTCAGCCCCCCCACCCTGCTGCACACCCTTTAGCCCTTCTCACTCTGTTGCACACACTTCTTTAGCCCTCTCCACTGTGTTGCCACACACCTTCTCTAGCCCTGCCCACTCTGTTGCACACTCTTCTAGCCCCTCTCACTGTGCTCCCACATGCACCTCTAGTCCTGTCCACCCTGTTGCAACACTCCTCCTAGCCCCACCCACTCTGTTGCACATGCTTCTCTCGCCCACCCACTGTGTTGCCACACACTCCTCTGCCCACTCTGTTGCACATGCTTCTCTAGCTCCCACCCACTGTGTTGCCACACACTCCTCTAGCCCTGCCCACTCTGTTGCACACCTTCTCTAGCCCCTCTCACTGTGCTCCCACATGCTCCTCTAGTCCTGTCCACCCTGCGCACACACTCCTCTAGCCCCACCCACTCTGTTGCTCATGCTTCTCTAGCCCCGCCCACCCCGCTGTCATACACTCCTCCAGCTCCGCCCATTTTACCACTACACATTTATCTGTTCCCGCCCGGCCAGTGGCTACACACTGTTCTACAACAACAACATTTATTTCTATAGCACATTTTCATACAAACAATGTAGCTCAAAGTGCTTCACATGATGAAGAAAGAGAAAAAAGACAAAGTAAGAATTAGAATAAGACCACACTAATTAACATAGAATAAGAGTAAGGTCTGATGGCCAGGAGGACAGAAAAAACAAAAAATACTCCCACGGCTGGAGAGAAAAAAATAAAATCTGCAGGGGTTCCAGACCATGAGACCACCCAGCCCCCTCTAGGCATTCTACCTAACATAAATGAAACAGTCCACTTTGTATTCAGGGTTCTCATGGAAAGACTTGATGATGATGGTCATGCAGACTTCAGGCCTTTAAATCCATCAATGTAGGGACATCATGGTACTTTGATTAGGTGGTGGTGATGGCGCAGAAAACCGCCAAGAACGAGAAAAGTAGGGGTTATGTATGGATTTTGGAGCCACCATTAATAGTGATGATAATTCATGGAAAATACAGAGCATCAGGATTAAATTAAAATGGAGTTATGAGAAAGCCTATGTTAAAGAAAGCGGGTTTTAGCAGTTTGTTAAAGTGCTCCACACGTATCAGCCTGGCAAGTTTCTATTGGTCAGCTATTCCAGATTTGAGGTGCGCAACAGCAGAAGTCTCTTAAGTTAAGTTTAGCTCTTGGAATTCTTAGAAGACACTCATTTGAAGATCTAAGGTTACGATTTGGAGTGTAAGGTGTCAGACACTCCAACATATAAGGTGGAGCAGATTATTTAAGGCTTTGTAACCATAAGCAGTATTTTAAAGTCAATTCTAAATAACACAGGTAAACAGTTCTACCCCCTTCCAGTCTGTAGCCAGTCAACATTTATCTCTGCCCCATCTGCCACCATGCCCTTGCCTGCCTATCCCCACCCAGCCTGTTAAAGTGCTCGCAGACCAGCGTCTTTCACCATCCTGCCTTTCTACACCCTGCAGCAGTATTGTCCTCACAGACTCCATAATGGCCTGAGTAAATTACAACCTCTACCAATGTTTTAACATTTTCTTCCAGGGACCTCTTAATTTTTTTGATTTTCAGGCTTTTTGGGGTTAAAGGGTTTGGCCCTGGGACCCTATTTTTGCACCAGTCACCAGTAAATCAGTTTCCTCACCGTTTTCCCATTTCTTTAAAAAAGGGAGTCTGGCGTGGCCCCACAGTGGAGTTCAGTTTCCTCCTGTAAGACGTGCTCAGCTACTGTCCATCACACAAACTGTGCAGAAAGGAATCTCACTGATTATCATAAATACTTCATACGTAAATATTTAATATTCCATTCATTTTATAATTGAAATGTGGTCAGTTGTCAACGTGAGATCAGAAACCCAAAACTCCAGCCATCATCGGGATTCCTGGGGTCTGTGGTCAGTTTGGATGACCTTAGTCAACTGGCCTACTTTCTCCTCCTGGGCAGCCATTCATGCTGGATGGGCTAATAAGAATCCTTTCGAATGCCAAGACTCTGGGGTCACATCCCTTGTAGCCTGGCAGAGCACCAATGGCATCAAGTGGTACAGCCCGGGCACCACGAAAAAAAACACAACAGAGCAGGGTCCGATGCCGGCGTCCACAATGAATGATAAATTTAAATTTAATTTTTTATCAAATTTACATTAGAAAAAAATAGCAAACAGCAAATCCGCGCTTATGAAGCCCAAGATGAAATGTAAAGTGAAGTCATTCATTTTCTAACCCGCTTAGTCTTAAACCGGGGCAGGGTGGGAACTGCAGCCTATACCAGTTAGCATAGCGCAATGTGGCAGCAAAGCCTGGAGAGGGCGCCAGTCCATCACAGGGCAAAATGAAAAAATAAAGTATAGAAAATGAAACCTTGAGACCCACCTAGTGGCGCGGGGGGGGAATTCACCTTTGTGGGCCTGATAGTCATGGGCCAAGTTTGGTATTTAGATATGGAGGCCAGATGAACTATAAAATCTTTTAAATATTTTATTTTAACAATTGTACTGTTATGAGCAGGTCAGTGCTGCTTAATGCCCATGATACGTCCCGTGAAATTGGGTGTTAAGCGATTTAGACCGTATTACTAACAGTGGGGGTAATAGGATGTGATCCCCGCTGAATTTGTAAGTTTGCTCGCTTACCAAGAACTGAACAGTCTCTGATTTTAATGGTAGTTTCATTTTAATGGAGAGAGACAGAAGATCAACCAAAAAATCCTGAAAAAGCACATGACATGAAAGTTCCCAAATTGTGAGAATAAAGGATTTCAAAGAAGATCAAGACCGAGGTAACAAAGAGACTGCTCCTCCCTCAGGAGGAGTTGGGATATAGTGGGTTGGATAATGGATGGATAGATGGATGGATATTTTTTCCCTGCAAAACACTTTTTTGAAAACGCTGTCAGAATGCTTGAAAAACACCTGGAAAGTGCCTAAACGAAAAGTTTGACAAATGCCTAAAAGCTGGGTAAACTGCAAGAAATGCTAGAAATTTTCTACTGTATTTACTTGGAGCTCCCGAAG